>NC_091464.1:69201951-69501951 GCF_027789765.1 Dendropsophus ebraccatus
TTTTGTTGATCTTAGTGCATAAGCCTTAGTTAAAGACAGCTGACCAGATCCCTGACCTTAGGTGGTTGATCTTTGGTCAATCAGTGCCAGACTTCTTATGTTCCGCCCCTACCTGCTCAACCCAAACTGCAGCGGAAGCAGGAGAGGTAAGAATATGCATAGTAGGGGACATTGAATAAGGGGGGAAGGGTATATGGTCCAGCTACAGAGGGGATGGGAGGTATACAGTATGAGGACTACCTGCAGAGGGGAATGTATACAGTATGGAGGAACAACTACAGAGGGGGAAGGGAGGTACACAATATGGGGACTACCTGCAGAAGTGGGATTTATGCAATATGGAGGCACAACTACAGAGGGGGAGGAAGGTATACAGTATGGTGACTACCTGCAGAGGGGAGTGTATACAGTAATGGGGAAGAACTACAGGGGAAAGAAAGGTATACAATATGGAGGCCTAACAAAAGGGGAACATACAGTATAGGAGCCTAACAGTGGGACATACAGTATGGTGGCTAACTACCATATCATGTTCCCCTGAAAATAAGCTCTATAACGAAAATAAACTGTAGCCTTTTTTTTTTTTTTTTTCAGAGAAAGAAATAATATAAGACCTTTTCCTATTTTTAGAGAAAGATATTAATATAGTGCTATGTCCAAAATTCTAATATATGATAGAGTAGGGGTGGTTTTCATCAGCTTGTTCCAGGGTGTCTCCAACAAGTTAAAACAACAGCCGATGAACATCAAGACCAGTCTCTGTCATGGATTCACTTGTATGCAGACAACTCAATATACTTTAAAGATAGATGGGTGCAATAGAATCTTGCTTGACTCCTTGCCCCTTTAGTGTGATCTAGGAACTGAGTGATGGACATAATGATATCATCACTCCACCTACCTTACTCCACTGGAGACTGGCAAGAAGCAGCCAGACGTGGCCTGTATAATTAGAAAATGCTGTGGAAACGGGGCCTGGTAAGTATGTGTGGATGGCAGCTGTATGCTGAAGAACACAGAATATGTGACGAATTATTATCGAATGCCCCTATGTGGTCACATAATGTTTAAAAACACAATCTATTGAACTTGAGGTATAGGAATTATAGGAAAAGAAAGAAAAAGCTGCAATGTTACCTGCGAGTTACATTACAATACATTATGTTTCAATCTATATGACTACAGTATATTTAGAATTTGGTCCGCCATCATTCCATCAGTTCTACTTCACATCTACACTGCAGATGGAAATACTTTACCTAATAAGAGGAAGGAGATAGAGTAAGAGGTTTATAGGAAGAAAAAAAAGCCAACAACCACTCATGACTGCCAGCTGCTCATGGTAGAGAATAGATAATTGTCTGATGAAGAAGAGCAAGCGATCAGCTGATGAACTAGCAAACCTATATTCATCGGCTGATTGGATTTGTGCAACCAATGAATTTATTAATATGGCAATGTGTGGCTGGCAATGATTAACTTTAAATAGGCACTGTCAATAAAAAACAAATACTTCTGACACATGCTGAGACCCTCACTGATCAGGAGAACAAGGTGGGAGAAGAGCTTGGAAGAAGCGATCTCTGTCCAGGCAGTTCCATCATAAATTTGTGGGGCAGCCAAATGGAGATGATCGAAAGCAAAGAAGTGAAGTGCAGTAATACAATATATGCTGCTCCCTCTTCATTCTCTTGGTTGATGGGGCTCTTAGTAGTGAGGCTCTGATCCATGAAACTGCCAAATATGTTAATGACAAATATTAATGGACAGCACTATGATCCAGCAATTGTTTGTGTGGCCCTCACCATTGATCGACCCATGTATAGGCTCAATCAACAACCGAAATCAGCACCCATCCCCACTTCTGTGATTTACTCTAGGATGATCACTAGAAATGAGCAAACTTGCCAAAAGTTCAGGCTCTCATAAACCCGAATGATCAGTACTTGAATCCTGTTGCCTGGAGAGAATAGATGCAGCCCGAGGACTTTCAGCAACTTTCGGCAAGTTTGCTTGATTATTTTTATTATAAAACAAAGTTTTGTTCCAAAAAAGTTATTTTTGTTGTTCAATAGTTTAATTAAAACGAATTCATGCTTTTGCAATTAAATATACTGTTAATTAAAAATAATAATAATAAATATGTATATTTATTTATTTATTTCGCTCGTCTCTAATTATCAGCCTTTTCTGTTAAAAGTTTCCGAAAAATACGGTGTCAACACACACACCATGCTGGAAAAGGTTACAACTTATATTAATTTCTGATTGATTAAATAACCAAGTGTTAGACGGCAAACAAATGAGACAAGTCAGCGCCATTCTTTGACTTCCCAGAAATAGTTGTCAGGTTACTGGCTCAAAACTCAATGGCAACCTTGTTAATTAGAGATGAGCGAATAGTGAAATATTTGATTCGATTGGATTCGATTCAAATAGCTCCCGATATTTGAGTATTTGATCGAATATCGAATCCCATTAAAGTCTATGGGAAAAAAATCCTTGGGATCCTGGAAATAAAGATTCGACAAATTGGAGGTCACCAAGTCCAAGACATCTTTAGAAAGTGATGCAAACACCTCTACAATAATGCCGAATTCTGTAATAGTTAAAGCGTAACTGTCATTTCAGGGTCATTTTTCTGAAAACATTAAATATCAACAGTACAAGCAATTTTAAGAAACTCTGTAATAGGTTTCCTTCTGGACTGAAAAAGCAATCTCCCAGCCTTCCCCCTCACATCAGATGAAGCAGAATTTCTGTCTCCATTATGTGCCTATGGAGAAGGGAGGGGCTGTTAGGAGTGACTGAGCACGGAGGATTTCTGCAAAGCACAACACCCTGCAATCTTCTCTCAGTAAGTTCATAGATAAGCACTGACCTTTCTGACACCTGAATTTAGCGTTTTAGGTGCCCAGAGAGTCTACAAACAGCTGACCTTCATGTCACCTCTTTCTGCTCCCTCGTCTCCCTCAGCCCCTCCCCCCTTCATAGGCTTACAATGGAGAGAGCAGAGCCCGTCTTCACTGGCTTCTCTGTAAAGAAGATGTGTTTGCCTGATAATGCACAGATAAGAAGTCAGGGGGGGGGAGGCTGGGAGATTGCTTCTTGAGTACAGAAGGAGGCTTTTTTGGCTGATGAAACCTATTACAGAGTTTCTTAAAATCGCTTATACTACTGATTTCTGCAATAAAAAAAACATGACAGTTACGCTTTAATTTTAAATTAAAAAAACTAAGTTTTGTTCTAAAAAAGTTATTTTCGTTGTTCAATAGCTTAATTAAAACGAATCCATGCTTTTGCAATTAAATATACTGTTAATAAAAAATAAAAAAAATGTAGATTCATTTATTTACAGTATAATGCAAAAGTATGTATTTGTTTTAATTAAGCTGTTGAACAACAAAAATAACTTAATTAGAACGAAAATGTGTTTTATTAATTAAATATTAACTACTACAGAAAGCTCTATTGTCAGCAATACATATTGCTGATAATACAGCTGAATGTACTAATAAATACTTTACTTTAATTAAAACAGCAAATGTTTTCTAAAGATTCTATTTTTTTATCACAATAGCAACACATTAGAAGAAACATTTAGATTTATATGTCCGCTCAGCTGATTGGCTGAGTGAACATATACGTGACACTAAGCTCAGTGTGTTGGGGACCGGCAAAGAAAGGAGATAAAAGAAAGGAGAAGAAAGAAGAGAGAAGATAAAAGACATTGGAGGGTGAAAAGAAAGCGTCGCCCCCCCTGCAGTATACCCATCCCAGCAAGGAAGGGGGGGGGGTCACTTAACCCCTTCCTTGCTGGTATGGGTGCAGTCTGACATCAGTCTGGCCCCCATGGGATTAAGTGGGGACCCTTACTTAACTCCCTGGGGGCCAGATTGTTTAGTATGGCACCCAAGGGGTTAAGGGGGATGCAAAGCATACTCCCTTAACCCCTTGGGGGCCAGACTGTAAGCAGCGATCTGTAAAGATGATGCATACTGTAAGTTGCACAACACCGCTCACAATGATGGATGTTGTGCTCCTGTTTGTGTGTTTTTTTTGTGTGTTTCTCCCTTTTTGTTTTTCAGATATCGGTATCCTATAGTAAAGAAATAAAGACACGACACAAATGACCATTTTATAAAAAAAAAATCCCAACAACCGCCGGTCATCGACGTAGTCCATCGAATCCGACGTAATCCACTGGATACCGATATCTGAAAAACAAAAAGGGAGAAACACACACACAAAAAAACACAAACAGGAGCAGAACACCCATCATTGTGAGCGGTGTTTTGCACCTTACAGTATGCAGTATCTTTACAGAGCGCTGCAAAGGGGTTAAGGGAGGATGCATTGCATCCCCTTTAACTCTTTGGGTGCCATACTGAACAATCTGGCCCTCAGGGGGTTAAGTAAGGGTCCCCACTTAACCCTTTGGGGGCCAGACTGCCAGCAAGGAAGGGGTTAAGTGACCCCCCCTCCCATGCTGGGATGGGTGTAGTGCAGGGGGGGGGGCTTTCTTCTCACCCTCTGATGTCTACTATCTTCTTTCTTCTTTCTTCTCTCTTCTTTCTTCTCTCTTCTCTCTTCGCCGGTCCCCGGCACACTGAGCTTAGTGTGACGGGACCTGCTCTTTATATGTCCGCTCAGCCAATCAGCTGAGCGGACATATAAATCTAAATGTTTCTTCTAATGTTGCTATTGTGATTAAAAAAAAAAATAGCATCATTAGAAGCAACATTTGCTGTTGTAAATTAAAGTAAAGTATTAATTAGTACATTGAGCTTTATTATCTGCAATATGTATTGCTGGCAATAGAGCTTCCTGTAGTAGTTAATATTTAATTAATAAACACATTTTCATTCTAATAAAGTTATTTTCGTTGTTCAACAGCTTAATTAAAAGAAATACATACTTTTGCAGTTAAATATACTGTAAATAAATAAACAAAATAAATAAATATATATATATATATATATATATATATATATATATATATATATACACATTTATTTATATATATTTATTTTTTTACTAACAGTATATTTAATTGCAAAAGCATGGATTCGTTTTAATTAAGCTATTGAACGAAAATAACTTTCTTAGAACAAATTTTTTTTTTTATTAATTAAATATTAACAATTTCAGGAATCAGCATTATTGCTGGGGATTGCTAACCCCGATAATACCGATCCCTGTAATTATGCTTCCCTGCTTTCTCAGGGAGCAGTAAACTTTATTAAAACAGCTAAATAATTGTTTAGCTGTTTTAGTAAAGTTAATTTATATACGAATATTCGATCACATATTTGATCGAACTCGAATCTTTCGAATACTGCAGTATTTTATCGAATAGCTATTCGATCGAAAACTATTCGCTCATCTCTATTGTTAAATATTATGATGACAGCATACCCTGGTCTTATTCCTGTCATACCCAATGTTGTCATAAAAACCTTGAGAGTTTCCAGTTCACCAAATACAATGATTTCTGGTTTGAAAAATGGATGTTATATGTGTATATAAATGGAGACATTGATGTATTTGGTAAATTTGATTCACACAAGATCAATTTGTCATTAGAATCTCTATTGAGGCTTTAGGTTTATCTCTTCAAGTGATCATATCTCAGTCTGGACACTTACTAAGGTTTCAAAAACGAAGTCAATGTAATTCAACCTATTATCCTACAGTGTATATCCGGAGGGGCACCGAACAACTCTTTGAGCTTGAGCCAGAAGGCATCTTTGATGACTTTATAAAAAAACTTCCTTCTTGATTCTAAATACAGTAGATACTCCAGAACTAATCACTATCATTATTTTTTAGTGGTCATAATTAATTATATTATTCCACTCAATTAAGACATCCAGGGCAGAGGCGGACCTATCACTTATGCAGCCTGTTCAGCTGCACAGGGGCCCAGGCCAAAAGAGGGTCCCGCCAGGCTCAGACTCTAAAGTGTCAGCTCAGCATGGCACATGTCTGAAGTGGGCCCCCCAGGCAGTATCATCGTCCAGGAAGTGCGGGCCCCATGCTCCTGTGGGGCCCCTTTAGTGACTGGATGCTGTGCACCCCCTCCTGTACTCCACTGTCCGGCATACCTTGTGTGAGGAGGAGAGGACAGAGAGCATGTGATGACCTGGGCTGGAGGGATCCTACAGGGTTATGGCTGTCAGGGACAGGACTGTGAAGAGGAGCAACAGCAGCAGCAGCAGCTCTGACAGTGAGTGGTTATTGTCAGCGTGTCTATCAGGCTGCTGGAAATGGTAATATAGAGGGTGGAAACACCCCCCCCCCCCTCTCTGGTGCTGTAAGTTTTATTGTAAGTTCATGCCTTTTAGCCAATATCTGTGCCCCCCTCTCCCCAACTGTGCAACCACATACAGTACCTGTATCCCACCGGTGCAGCCACATAAAGTACATGTATACCCCCTGTGCAGCCACATACAGTGCATGTCTCCCACCTGTGAAGCCACATACAGTATATGTCTCCTAACTGTGCAGCCACATACAGTACTTGTCTCACACCTGTGCCCCAGCAGGGATTAAGGACCCCTTTGTTCTATCCCCTATTAGTGCTTTTCTGGGGACACTTCCACACTCTGAGCTATATACTCTCATCCCCCATACAGCATCCAGTGTATAATGCACCCAGGACCCTCCAAGTACAACAGCTGCAGGCACTAAAACTACCAGTATTTACTGCAGTCTGCAGTCCTCAGGATGTACTGGGATTTGAAGTACAAATGAGCAGACAACTCAAGGGGTTGTCCTCTCGGAAACTACAACTCCCAGCATTCTCTGAAAGCTTCATAAGTGTAAGGCATTCTGAGAGTTGTAGTTATTGTTACTCAGGCAGCTGTGGTCAAAGACACATCAGTACAGGATGGGTCAGCATGTCTCTTCTGATGGGTTCTTTATTTGGGTGCCCCCCGTGATCAGTTCTATTGGTTGGCCACAGGTGCCCCAGTCCCACGCCGGTGCCCGCACAGACTACAGTAAAGTCCTTTAGTGGGCCCTGACATCTATGTTGTAGGGCCCTCATGAGAAACCAGGACACATGTACCAGATACCCGGGCGTACATATGTGTGCGCCTTCATGGCAGAAAGGTGGGGAAACTAATGGGTTATGGAGGTCCAAACACATTTTTTGCACAGGGGCCCTTTGCAGTCTGTGTATGCCCCTGATCCAGGGCTACGTTAAACTCTTACAAAAAAAAGTATCCCTTTTTACTAAGGGTGCCACAAATTCTGATAAAGTGGCTGCACAATGATGCCAAAATGCCATGAGCCCATTGGCTACCTCATGCAGGCATGGTTTCTTCCGCCTTTGACAGACACAACTCGTGACATATTTCAGCAACATGGCCTGTTCTTGTCACGTGGGTGGGAGGGGGAGTTTTCTCACCATGTTGGAAAAGACCTAAGAGCACCAAGGAGCAAGGAAATAGCATTCCATATTCTGGAATATGTACCACATCACAGCGGATTTAGCACTACAAATTTCGCAGTAAAATCAGCTGCAACACTCTATAGTGTCATTCCCTGTGGATCTACATTCTCATAGTAGATTCTCATTCCGCTGCGAAAATGTGGCTATTGCCCATTTAACCCATCAGCTGTCAGGCTTTAACAAGCTAATACATTATCTGCTCGCGCTCCTAGCTGCTTCTCCGACTCCCTGGCGTACCGTTCGGCCAATCAGTGCACTGTCCTGCTACAGCCACTAATTGGCTGAGCGTGACGAAAGGGATCCGGGGGCAAGAGAATCAAGCCTGAGCACAAACAGGTAATGTATTAGTCTGGTAGCTGGTGGGTTATATGGGCAGGGGCTACACTCTCACAGCGTAATGAAAATCCACTGTGAGGCTATGTTCACACTACGTAAGAGACCGGCCGTTCCGTAACTCGGTCTGGTCATGGAACGGCCAGTCTTTGCAAAGATCATCCCTCGCTCGCTTCATTGTGTGAACTGACAGGCCTTTCTGCAGCCGTAATTCACTGAATTGACACGATATAGTATATAGTATAAAAAGACACATATATATATATATATATATATATATATATATATCTTATTAAGAAGGTTGCCACAACTTGGAAGATTTTTAACACCATGTAACACCATGTATTAGGCTAGGTTCACAGTGCGTTTTTTTCATCGGTTTTTTTTTATTCGTTTTTGGGAAAAAAACGGATGAAAAAAACTGATGCATTTGTGTGCATCCGTTTTGATCCGTTTTCCACTGACTTCCATTGTAAAGAAAAAACGGATCAGTTTTTTTTTAAACGGACACAAAAGTAGTGTCAGCTATGTTTTTGTGTCCGTCAAAAAAAAAAAAACGGATCCGTTTATTTTTTTTACAATGGAAGTCAATGGAAAAACGGATCAAAACGGATGCACACAAATGCATCCGTTTTTTTCATCCGTTTTTTTGCAAAAAACTGATTAATAAAAGGATTAAAAAAACACAGTGTGAACCTAGCCTTAAATGTAAATTACTTTGATCTAACACTATGTACATAATATAAAAATTTAAATAAAGCATTTGAATCTGCTTCTTACCACATTGCAGGATACTTCCTATTTTGTAGTCATCTGCAGCATATTTTCTTGGTCGTCTTTATTTCCATATATTATTTAACGCTCAGGTTACGGTGTATTCTTAGCCTCGCTCCATTGCCTTTGTAGTAATTAATTAGAGTGTTATCAGTTACTGTTCACACAGTCACACATCCTTTCACATCCATTAGAAAGCTTTTCTCCCAAAGCCTGTCACTTGACAGCTTATCACTTTCTGAACTACTAAAGGACATAGATGACAACAACTGAGCAAAATTCGTCATAAACATTGCTCTATAGCAGGGATGGGGAAACGTCGTCCCTCTAGCTGTTGAAAAACTACAATTCCCATTATGCCTGGACAGCCAATATATATATATATATATATATATATATATATATATATATATATATATATATATATATATATATATATATATATACATATACATATACTGGGGGAGATTTAAGTAGAACTAACTCAGTTGCCGCTAGCAACCAATCAGATTCCACCTTGAAATGAACAATGTTTAATAAATTCCCTCCTTGGCTTTATATTTTGCAATTTAGACATCATTACAATGATTTTAAACCTATACCTATATAGAATTATCAATTATCTTTATGTTATTTGATATTTTATTAACTCAAACCTTGTGCATAGTAACATTGGAGTAGTTGCTCATAGCAACCAAGAACCTGGATCTGATTGGTTGCTATGGACTATTGCTCCACTGTTGCTATACAAGTTTTAATAAACCTCCACAAATATGTCTATTTGGTGATGCTGGTATGTAGTATACTGTAGACTGGTGTGTAGTCTATGTTTTATATGTATCTATTATTTTTTGCTGTGAATAACTATATATCATGAATACCAAGCCTCTGCATTAAACATATTAGGACACATAAAGTAGCTTTCTTGTAATGGTAAGAGGTACTAAGAGATACTTCCTTGGTGACAGACACTACTTGTCCATGTGTTACCTAGTCAGACATTTTATTAAAACTTTTTGGGATCAAGACAAATAGTTTTTCACATCTTCCATTTACAGTCCTTCAAAACAGGATATTCAGGAAAACCCTAGGATACAGGGCAAAGCAATTCTTTACTCTGGTGATAGGGCAATGCGGATTCATTCCGCCATGATGGGATATCAATCTCTCATAGAAGAGACCTGTGACCTTTGTCAGGCAGTATAATGCCTGACTGATACTGCCTGACAAAGATCTTGGGCTTAGGATCGAAACGTGTTGCTGTATATCATTCTGTCAAATAAAACATATCGAGTTTGCTACAAGACAGACGGAGTATATGTCTTTTACAAGAGACTGATACCCCATTGTGGGTAAATGAATCTGCGAATCCTTATCGCTAAATTCAGCAGTTGTTGTTTTCTGTGTTCTGAGTTTTTTTGATAAATTAAATCTCTATTTCCTGAGTAGGATTTAATGGGATATTCCCATCTGGAGTTATGCTGTGTATGTACAGTAACTATCCAAATTCACTCTGTTACTTTAACTTTTTCAAAATGACATCTGTATATTTGTTGACCAATTTTTCAAGGGAGAGAGGGGTGAGGGAGGAACCAGGCATGTATGCTGCCCCTCTGAGCATCCTATAGAGATACCCTTTAAAGAGAACCTATCCTCTCACTGAGGGAGAGTCAGTTGGCCCCAGTATATTACAGCTGCCATGCACAGCTCTGTGACCATGTGCCCAGTAGTCTCTGGCAGAGCATCGCAGATTTACCACCCACCACCAACCCAAACAATAAATAATCACAGGAGATAGGAGCATGGAGAAAAAAAAAACACAGCAATAATGTTTCATTGGGTTAAATTTCATAAACTGGGTGATTACTCCTCTTTATCGAACACAGTGACATAACCATTACATTAAATAGGGAGGGAGGGGTCATCTTCACAACTCACAGTTGCTAGAGCCAGGTGACCAATCAGGAGCCTGGAAAAGTGGAGTACTGGACTTCCAAGTGAATACATCCTAAAAAATCAAGAAGGGAGAACAGAGAGGAGCACCCATTATAGAACAAAAAGGCAGCAAAATAGAAAAGCAGAAAGATAAGGGACAGGGGGATTGATCCTGTGAGGGGGGGGGGGGGGGGCTATAAGTTTCAAAATCATGATCTTTGTCAGTCCCAGCGCCCAGTAACATGGAAAGAGGGCCGAGCATCAGCAGCATGTAGTCATGCTGCCTCCACCTCCGCCTTCTCAGCCACTCACTCTTGATTTGCAGCCTTAAAACTGGGCTTTGCATGAAGTTTCCAGTGCTCAGGCTGCCAATCAAGCATAAGTAGTTCCATAAGTTCCATTGAAGTAAATGGAGCTTAATTGCAAACCGCACCTGAACTGGAGATAAGAGTCGTGTTGTCTCTGAAAGAAAGTTGCCATGTTTTTGTAGCACTGGATAACCCCTTTAAAGAGACTGCTGAGCACATTATCCAAGAGCTGTAAGGTATTGGGTCCAACTCACTCTCCCTCAGGGAAATGATTGGTTCCCTTTAAAGTTAGTGGGAGCTCTGCTGTTTTTGGCTTCATGACCTTTTCCAGTATCCCCAAACAGGCAAGAGGGGCTTTGAGAGAGAGAGAAACAACAAAACATTACAATAGGATCAGACTACACAACAAGTGTTTGTAGTCTGGAACCATGGAGACACAATGTTCTGCACAGGAGCTGCATTCACAAAACAGTATATTATATATATATATATATATATATATATATATATATATATATATATATATTGTGGGGATGAGTTCAAATGGCAATCTAAAAGTCTTTCTCAATATGCAGTTTAGCCAAACAGCAGTCCTTTTATTTTCAGCATAGAAGGGACAGCAAACTAAAACACTAATGGCTTGACTTCAGCAAAACAGAATATAAAGTCCAAGTGGACGTCACAAACTCACAAGTCCTTTTCAGTTGCGGGTTCACCCACTAGGATGTGGAAAGGTGGGATTGCACAGCTTCCAGACACCCACCAGCTTCCCAGCTGACACACTCCAGCACTGCAAGTCCCACAAACTCCAGAGTTGGGACCACACCCTCAGCTCTGCTGAGCTACTTGGATTCTATCCAGCCACAGAAAACCCGGCCTGGAATACGGGGGAGCAGTCATCCCACCCAGCTCTAAGACTGCTCCAGTGAAAGACCGGCCCGGATCAACTGTGCAAACAGCCATACTATTCAACAAAAAGTGTCAGTAACCTAAGGTTACTGACAAAAGCTACCAGCTCACTTCACCGAGGCCAGGCACCTCGGTGACACGTATCGGTCATCTACTATGACCCCTTGTACCTTCTCACATACCCCCCCCCCCCTCTTTCCAAAGCCAGGGGCTTGGGCACCTTCAGCCACCAGACTATGCACCCTTGACAATGCATCTGCATTTCCCTGCATTTTTCCTGGTCTGTGTTTTACTGAAAAGGAGAACTCTTGCAGGGTAAGGAACCAGCGGGTAACCCTGGCATTAATTCCTTTTTTATCTCTCATCCACTTAAGTGGGGCATGGTCCGACACTAGCCTGAATCTCCTTCCCAATAAGTAATACCTAAGGGAGTCTAGTGCCCATTTTATAGCTAAACACTCTTTTTCGATGATGGCATAATTTCTCTCTGCTGGGGACAGTTTTCTGCTAAGTTAAATTACTGGGTGCTTCTCCTCGTTCACTACCTGGGACATCACTGCACCTAGACCGACATCCGATGCATCAGCCTGGACCACAAACTCATGGGAGAAATCCGGAGCCCCCAACACTGGCTGTCTACACAGAGACTGTTTTAGTTCCTGAAAGGCCCTCTCTGCCTCTGGGGACCACTTCACCATGGCCAACTTTGTGCCCTTTGTAACGTCAGTCAGGGGAACTGCTATCTCCGCAAACTTGGGGACGAACCGCCTGTAGTATCCCACAATACCCAGAAATGCCCTGACCTGTTTCTTCGTGAGTGGGCGGGGCCAATTCTGAATAGCTTGTACTTTATTCAATTGCGGCTTAATTTCTCCTCTGCCAACTATGTACCCCAAGTACCTGGTTTCTTCCATCCCTAGGGCACATTTATTTGGGTTTATAGTAAAACCAGCCTTCCTTAAGGCGTCTAAGACAGCCTGAACCTTAATGAGGTGACTTCCCCAATCATGGCTGAAGATGACAATGTCATCTAAATATGCAGCAGCATACTTCCTATGGTGACGTAAAACATGGTCCATGGCCCTCTGGAAGGTGGCAGGAGCCCCTTGCAACCCAAATGGCATCCTGAGGTTCTGAAACAACCCCTCAGGTGTGGAGAAAGCAGTCTTCTCCTTAGCTTCTTTGGACAGTGGGATTTGCCAGTATCCCTTAGTGAGGTCCAGGGTGCTGATGTACCTAGCTGGCCCTAGTCGTTCCACCAACTCATCTACCCTTGGCATGGGGTAGGCATCCACCGTGGATACTTCATTAAGTCTGCGGTAGTCATTACAAAATCTCCACCATTTGGTTTTGGCACCAACACTATTGGGTTGGACCACCCGCTTTTGGACCTCTCAATCCCCCCCAGTTTTAACATTGTCTGGACCTCTTTGGCAATGACCTCCCGGCGGGCCTCAGGGATCCTATATGGCTTTAGGTTTACCCTCACTTGGGGATCTGTAAGGATCTCATGTTCTATTACACAGGTGCACCCGGGAGTTTCCGTGAAGAGATCTTTATTCTTCTGCAGCAGTTCCCTACACTGTTGTTTTTGGGAGGGGGACAGGGTCTCTGAAATTTTAACTGTCTCAAAGGTGGTCTCTGGTTGTGTCACCAGGCAAGAAACTTCAGGGGGGGGTTCTCTCCTTCCACGGTTTTATCAGATTAATCTGGTAGATCTGAAAGGGCTTCCTCTTCCCTGGTTGATGGACCTTGTAGTTGATCTCCCCTATTTTCTCCACTATCTCGTAGGGACCCTGCCACTTGGCTAGGAACTTGCTCTCCACAGTAGGGACTAACACTAGTACACGATCTCCTGGATTAAACTGTCTCAGACGAGCAGACCTATTATAGACCCTGGACTGTGCCTCTTGGGCTTGCATAAGATGCTCTTTTACCATGGGCATCACCTTGGAGATCCTTTCCTGCATTTGGGCTACATGCTCTACCACACTTTTGTAGGGCGTGACCTCACTTTCCCAAGTCTCCTTTGCTACATCTAAGAGACCCCTGGGGTGCCTGCCATACAACAATTCAAAGGGGGAGAACCCTGTAGAGGATTGGGGCACTTCTCTGATGGAGAACAACAGTTATGGTAAAAGACAATCCCAGTCCCGCCCATCCTTCTTCACTACTTTCTTCAACATCGCCTTCAGGGTCTTATTAAAACGTTCAACAAGGCCATCTGTTTGTGGGTGATAGACCGATGTGCGCAATTGAGTGACTTTCAATACCTTGCACAGTTCTTTCATTACCTTAGACATGAACGGAGTTCCCTGGTCTGTTAAAATCTCTTTAGGAATGCCTGTTCGGGAGAAGACATGGAATAACTCCCTGGCGATGTTTCTGGATGTGGGACTTCTTAGGGGGACAGCCTCAGGGTACCGGGTGGCAAAATCAACAAGTACGAGGGTGTATTGATGCCCCCTAGCTGACTTCATCAACGGCCCTACCAGATCCATTCCTATCCTCTCGAAGGGAACCTCAATAATTGGTAATGGGACCAGAGGACTACGAAAATGGGCTACCGGGGAGGTGACCTGGCAGACAGGACAAGATTGACAGAAATCCCTAATCTCTCTGTAACATCCTGGCCAATAGAAACGCTGTAGAACCCTCTCAAGCTTTTTGTCTGCCCCTAGGTGACCACCCAAGACATGTGAGTGGGCCATATCCATTACCATACGCCTATATGGTCCTGACACCAGTAGCTGCTCCACCACCTCATCTCTTATCTTGGTCACCCGATATAACAGGTCACTATTCATGGCAAAATGTGGGAACCGGTCGTCTGCCCTAGGCTCCCGGGGAACCCCATTAAGGACCACAACATTCTCTAGGGCGCCTTTCAGGGTCAAGTCTCTGAGTTGGGCTGTACCGAAATTACCCCGGGACACCTCCAAGTCAGGGACATTATCCTCTGGGGTAAACTCAGTCTCATTTTCCCCTACTAGTGTGGTCATAGGGAACTCCGGGTTTACCTCCTCTTCCCGACCCCCAGGTTGACCCCCAGATTTTTCCGACCCCCAGGTTGACCCCCAGATTTTTCCCAGGGAGCAACACATGAGGGAGAGAGGCTGAGATAAGTGTGACCAGGCTTCCTGAGTCCAATAGTCCTGCGGCAAGAGTCCCATTAACAGTTAGGGTATACATTTGGGGTCCCTCCCCATTGGTGGGAACAGCGCTGCATGCTGGCTGCGCAAAGAGGGAACTGCGGCGGCCTGCAGAGCAGTCCATTGGCTCTGTTGTGAGTGGGCAATGGGCTGCCATATGACCTGAACCCCGACATCTCCAGCAAATGATCTCCCGAGAAGGCCCTTTGGTTATGGGTTCCGTCCCTCCCCTGGTCTTGGGACGACCCTCTCGAGAGGATTTCGGGCCAGATAACTTACTGTCCTTCTGGGCTCCCCAGTAGAAAGACTTATGGTTCTCTGGTCCCCTCGGGGATTTCTCCACAGTGTGAAACCTCTCCACCAGTCCCACCAGGTCATCTGCAGTCTGGGGGTCACCCTGTGCGACCCAGCACTGGATAGGTCGGGGAAGAGAGTGCATGAACCTGTCCATGACTACACGCTCCACCATTTGGGCTGGGGAACATAGCTCAGGCTGCAACCACTTCTGAACTAAGTGTAACAGGTCAAATAGCTGGGATCTTGGAGGTTTGTCCATGTGGTAGGCCCAATGGTGTACCCTCTGAGCCCTGACAGCCAATGTGACACCGAACCGTGCCAAAATCTCCGCTTTCAACTTGGGGTACTCTTTAGCGTCCTGTAAAGCCAAATCATAATAAGCCTTTTGGGGCTCCCCGGTTAAATATGGGGCCAGGACTTCAGCCCACTGATCCGGCGGCAGCTTTTCCCTGTAAGCCACCCTCTCAAACACGGTAAGGAAAGCCTCGATGTCGTCCTCTGGCGTCATCTTCTGTAGAGCTTCCCTCACAGTCCTCCTGACTTTATGTCCCTCATCCAGCATGGCTCCGGGTGGATTTTCCCGAGCACGAATGGCATCTGACAGCACAGCCATCTGCTGGATGAACAGTTTGTTAGTCTCCTGCTGGGCCTGCATTGCCTCTGTATGCGCCCTCTGTTGTTGGAGGTTGGCTTGCATTAGCTTTTTGATCACCTCCTCCATGGCTGCTGGTGTGGTCTGGCTCTGTACTGCAGCCTTGACCCAGGACATACAGAAAGTTCACAGGATTGCTGCCCGCATCCGAAACACCATATGTGGGGATGAGTTCAAATGGCAATCTAAAAGTCTTTCTCAATATGCAGTTTAGCCAAACAGCAGTCCTTTTATTTTCAGCATAGAAGGGACAGCAAACTAAAACACTAATGGCTTGACTTCAGCAAAACAGAATATAAAGTCCAAGTGGACGTCACAAACTCACAAGTCCGTTTCAGTTGCGGGTTCACCCACTAGGATGTGGAAAGGTGGGATGGCACAGCTTCCAGACACCCACCAGCTTCCCAGCTGACACACTCCAGCACTGCAAGTCCAACAAACTCCAGAGTTGGGACCACACCCTCAGCTCTGCTGAGCTACTGGGATTCTATCCAGCCACAGAAAACCCGGCCTGGAATACGTGGGAGCAGTCATCCCACCCAGCTCCAAGACTGCTCCAGTGAAAGGCCGGCCCGGATCAGCTGTGCAAACAGCCATACTATTCAACAAAAAGTGTCAGTAACCTAGGGTTACTGACAAAAGCTACCAGCTCACTTCATCTACTATGACACCTTGTACCTTCTCACAATATATATACATTATATATATATATATTTATTTATCTATATCATAAAAATCAAAGTCTGTCTGTCTGTCTGTCTGTCTGTCCTATATAGACTTCTAAACGCCTGAACCGTTTGACCCCAAATTTGGCACACAGATACATTGGGTGCCCGGGAAGGTTATTGCGAAGTTCCCGTCCCCGCCAGATGTACAGGAGGGAAGGGGGAGGGGAAAGAGTGCTCCATAGAGATGAATGGGAAAATCTCCTCACTGCAAACACAGGTGATATAATTAGCTGCTGCAGGGACGGCAGTTGGAGCCTTAGCAACCAATAGGATTACTGCTTTCATTTTCACAGGGAGAAATGGTTGCTAGGGAAGCTGCCTCACAACATCCACAGTAATAACTGGTAGACCCCCTACTCCATCTATACAGTACATGTATATACAGGACCCCCTACTCCATCTATACAGTACATGTATATACAGGACCCCCTACTCCATCCATACAGTACATGTATATACAGGGCACAACAGGTATACCAAACTGTGACTGGGTAACACTGCCACACCAGACCTGACCAATACCGCCATACTGTACTGGATAACACTGTCATACCACACCTGACCAATACCGCTATACTGTGACTGGATAACACTGCCAGACCTGACCAATACCGCCATACTGTGACTGGATAACACTGCCAGACCTGACCAATACCGCCATACTGTGGCTGGATAACACCTCCACACCAGACCTGACCAATACCGCCATACTGTGACTGGATAACACTGCCACACCAGACCTGACCAATACCGCCATACTGTGACTGGATAACACTGCCACACCAGACCTGACCAATACCGCCATACTGTGACTGGATAACACTGTCATATAAGACCTGACCAATACCGCCATACTGTGAATGGATAACACCGCCACACCAGACCTGACCAATACCGCCATACTGTGCTGGATAACACTGTCATATCAGACCTGACCAATACCGCCATACTGTGACTGGATAACACTGTCATATAAGACCTGACCAATACCGCCATACTGTGAATGGATAACACCGCCACACCAGACCTGACCAATACCGCCATACTGTGCTGGATAACACTGTCATATCAGACCTGACCAATACCACCATACTGTGACTGGATAACACTGCCATACCAGACCTGACCAATACCGCCATACTGTGCTGGATAACACTGTCATACCAGACCTGACCAATACCGCCATACTGTGACTGGATAACACTGCCATACCAGACCTGACCAATACCGGAATACTACAGGTATACAGGACCTCCACTAACTATATACTTCAGGTATACAGGACCTTCACCAACTATATACTACAGGTATACAGGACCCCAAACTATACACTACAGGTATACAGGACCCCCAAACTATACACTACAGGTATACAGGAACTCCACCAACTATATACTTCAGGTATATAGGACCCCAAACTATACACTACAGGTATACAGGACCTCAAAACCATACACTACAGGTATACAGGACCTACACTAACTCTATAATACAGGTATACAGCACCTTCACCAACTCTATACTACAAGTATACAGGACCCCAAATATACTACAGGTATACAGGAAGTCCACCAGCTATATACTACAGGTATATAGGACCCCAAACTATACACTACAGGTATACAGGACCTCCACCAACTCTATACTATAGTTATACAGGACCCTCAAACTATTTACTACAGGTATACAGGACCCCCGAACTATATACTACAGGTATACAAGACCTCCACCAATTATACACTACAGGTATCCAGGACCCTCAAACTATAAACTACAGGTATACAAGACCTCCACCAACTATACATTACAGGTATACAGCACCAACTATATACTACAGGTATACAGGACCCCCGAACTATACAGTACAGGTATACAGGACCTTCACCAACTGTACACTGCAGGTATACAGGACCTCCCTCAACTATACACTATAGGTATACAGCCCCCCCAACTATGCACTACAGATATGCAAGACCCCTAAAAACTATACATTGTGGGTATACAGAACCCCTCCAACTATGCACTACAGGTATACACTAATTCCACTGATTAACTCAGATGAAACAATACCTTTAGCTTGGCCTCCTGGGCACCTTAGAACAAATCTAATTAACCCACTGACACTTTACACCCGGGCAGCGCCGGGTACATTTTCTAGTTTATACTATTTTGTGAAAAAAATTATATATATATATATATATATATATATATATATATATATATATATATTTTTTTTTTTATTTTTTTTTTTATTTTTTAATTCTGTTTAAAGTACTGTATGCACACGGCTTATTTTTTCATTCCCTGAATTTCTCAACTTGAGAATGTTTTCACAAACCTTTATTACCTAACATAAGCCTGGTTTATGGCAAACAGGGACCATCCCAGCATTCATTTTATGTTATTATGTTCCACAGTTTTCAGAGTTCCTGTTTATTCTGTTTACATTTTCCAAATTTCCAACGCTAAGAGAAAAGCGAGAACGTCATGTCCATAAACTGCAACTATATATTTTCCCCGCATGCTATAAACACGAATGCAGCGCAATAAACATTGTGAGCACATCCTCATGCCACAATATTGAATTGAAACTGAGGAAGGGAAGAGGAAGAGGAAAAATAGAAGCAAATTAAAAAAAAAGGGGGAAATGGAGAAAAAGAGTGAATGGAAGACCGAAGTTGATGAAATGCAAATGAGCCTTTGCTCCGACAGCTGGCTGCTTCAGCATGACATGTTTGATGAATGGCCCTTAAAACATGAGCAGGCATCAGGCTCCAATTCAGTGTCAGCCTGGCAAAAACGGGAGCATTACTGGATGCTTCCTTTAATTAATGCAACACTCCAGCATTAGTCAGGACAATACCGATAAATGGAAAAGAACTGATATCACTGGTAATATCTGGAATCTTTCAACCTTGAAGCCGGGCTGTTTTAGCCAAAAGCCGCACTATCGTAAAAAGGTTTAATTGTATTTGTAATGTACCAGCACACCATGACAAAACCTAGCAGATAATGCTGGAAGCCCAGGGTGCTCCTGTGATAAATGAGCCTAATGTGCGGCATCATAGAGAAAGGCAGTGTAACCAAAGACAATAGCCAAGTGGATGTGCTGCTGTGATAGGGAGAGCCAAGGCAATGCAAAGTGCAGAGATATTCCCATTTCATCTCTAACATGGGTGTTCACAAAATAAATCTCACTGACAAAACTGAGATTTACCGCTCCGGTCCCCCTCTCTCTCTGTCTCTTGTGAATATCTTGTTGTAGTGGAGTCTGCCAAGCAGTCAACCAACAGACAGCATTAAAACAAAATAAATCAAAGGCTTGGGCCAAGACTGTCACTAATTGCAGATCAAAATAACAGGTGCTCCGGCATCTCACATAATTCATCGGCAGAGGAGCAAAAATACTTGTGGCCAAGTGAGATTAGAACCTGACAAGTTCAGGATATTCCGGGGAGAGAAAGGTAATAACTGTGCTGAGGTCCGTACCTCTAAATTAGTACTGAGATTAAAGCTATAGATTATCCTTCTATCTGTGCACATTTTGATGATGCGGGAAACAGTTCCAGTTTTTGATTATGTAAGTTTTGTGATAAGCACAACATCTGTCCGGTCAGGCTTTCTGCATGTGTTTGTGCCAACCTCGCATGGCTAAATATAACAACACTGACGCATTTTGTATGCGTAGACACTTTCAGACACTTCTTTGGATTTGGCTAAAAGGTATAGGACTCTTTTAGGGAGTGAAAAACTGAGCATATACTCAGGGGCCCCATTTACAAGAAAACACCTACCAAACTAGGATCAAAATAACCATATAAAGGACCATGTAAATTGTCCCCAAATGTCAACCTAGACCAAACTACATCAAAAACTCATATGGGGAACCCTACTTAATCAAAGTAAACTCAGACATCAATTAATCAAAATATATGTTTATTAAATCAATCAAAGAACAAACAACACTAAAAACAAGACCTTGGGAGATCAAGTTGCTAGGACAAGTTATTTAAAGTGCCAGTGCATCCATATACAATATGTTGTAAACTCAATATAATAATTCATCCAGCATAACGTGCATGGTAAAGTGCCAGTGCAATTGCTACAGTACGCTGATAGGAATCACATATAAATAGCCAAATAGATATGGATGATCAAATCATTACCAATCTGTAACACAGGTCCCAGTCCACTAGTCCCCCACCTCACACTCCAACGCCATTTCGCTCTCCAAGCTTCGTCAGGGAGTAATGAGGTGGGGGTCCAGGGGCCTTAAATATGCATCCAGTGAATATGATTGGCCATTGTATATGCATAACACCTGGGCCGCATAATACCTGGCGATCCTGTAGCGCTGGGCGATGCACGCTCCGAGACCCCCAGGCGGAAGCGGAAGTGACGTCAGGCATAATTACGCCATCTGCCACGCCCGCCCCCCTCCCAGCGTCCCGGAGCGCACGGCGCATGCGCACTGGACCGCACACGACCCGGCGGCCATCTTAAATGTGGGAACTGCTGTGGGTAAGTGAATAGATACATGAACTAACATGGATAACATGATAAACATCAATTAATATCGCCTAAACTGCCTGATAATCCAAAGCCCCATTTACAAGCGTATGAGGATATTATTTTGAATTAGGAATGTTAGCTAGAAATGTCAACAGTCTTCGTAATCCCTTAAAAGTATTGTCCCAAATTTAGGACTCTAGACTAGTGATGAGCCAACATCCTGATGTTTGGTTTGGATCCCAAACACAATCCCCCCCCCCCCAAAAAAAAATAATAATCTTGATCGGTTCATGTTTGCTGAACATTTACGAACAATTAACAAACATACAGTAGAAACGTACATTTCGGTCTATGTACATGCGTACAGATTATCAGGAGCAATTTGCATTCATTTGTGTACAGATTGCGTACGTTTCGTTCTAGAGTTACGCACATGCTGATCATTGAACAAATTGCTTGTGACCGGCGAAGGCGAACAATTAACAATTAACAGACATATGAACATGTTTGCCCATCACCACTCTAGACTCCTGAAAAACTTTCCACAGGGTATGTGGAACATATCTGGCTGGAGGGTGTTCAACCACCAGAATGCTCACTGGGCATGAGAATAGGAGGTTTCCCAAGTAAATGGACCAACAGACGGGATGCTTGACTGCCACTCTATATACTTGCCATGGAACTGTCTGAATTCTTTTGCGATCCTAGGTTTTTTTTTTATGAAAAAAAAAAAATGGCTGTTGTTTACACTGAAAACAACTGCTGTTCTTTTCATATTGAAATGTGTTGCATTAAAGTCAATGCAAACAACATACTATGTTCACACTACGTATCAGACCAGCTGTTCTGTGACCCCGGCCGGGTCACGGAACGGCCGGTCTGTGCCCGGATCATCGCAGCCGGTACTTAAGTACCAGCTGGATGATCCGTCTGGCCGCAGAGCTCTGATGCGGGCGCATCCGCGCGCCCGCATCAGAGCTTCCCATAGCGCACAGTGAAGCAAACGGCCGGAGCCGCTCGCTTCACTGTGTGTACTGACAGGTCTTTCTGCAGGCGGAATTCACTGAATTCCCGCCGCAGAAAACTGACATGTCAGTTATTTGCGGCCCCGTATGGGATCCCGGCCGGAGTGTATACGATGTGTATACGCTCCGGCCGGGATCCCATACCAGATAAGGTTATGTTGCGCTCCGCACAAAGTACGGCCGTTGTTGTCGATGGCAACAACGGCCGTACTTTTACGTATGTGTGAACATAGCCTTACAGCGATAAGTGACACCCGTAGATAGAGGAGATAATAGCAGTTGCCTGTGGAATGACCTCTTCAAAAGTCACAGAGTACACTCAGCAATATTTTACATTTATTTTAAGGAAACAGGTTCTGTTTATTGTTGTCTATGTCCATGAGTCTTGTTGTAAAGCATATTACTAAATGCTGTTAAAACAGCTCAGGCAAGAGCAATAACAATGTACAAAAAAATGATTAAAAAACAGTATACTATAAAAGAACAAATTATAGTGTCACAATCTTATCAGTAGAAGAATTCTAGGCAATACATGCCCTTTAGACTGCATTATTGCACATATTTTTTCAGTAGAAAGTAATGTAAATTTTTCATGAATTATGACAGGATGCATCAAAACATTTTACTGGTCTTAAGGCTTCTCAGCAATAACTGGTGTGGTTCTATCAGCATGCCCAATAAGGACATACTTAGCGGAGAACAAAAATAGTCTTATTAGTAGAATTGCCAGAAATAGAAAAGGAGAGGAGCCTTCTCAAAACTTCTGGATATAATTCAAGTGAAAACCCGAAGAGATTTAGGAAAGGAAAAAAAAAAAAAAAAAAATATATATATATATATATATATATATATATATATATATATATATGGTCTCACAAATGTAATTGTAATGTTTGGAAAGAAGTTTAACAATAATTCATCCAACTGGCACATTAATGAAGACTGGTGTGCCAGTTGGCGGTATGCCAGCCTAAGGAACCATTTTATCCTGACCTGTATTCTCTATAATGACACACACCTGCTGGGGAATACTCTGCATTGTACAGAACAATGGCTATACCTGTCATCATTGTTCATCAATGCTTTTCTCTGTTGAAAAGTGATGGTCGATCTGCAGCTAGGACTTTTAAGTCTCCTTTATTCAAAACAACCTAAAATTAAGGTGTTTTCTCTATAAATATGATATTTCAGACAGACATCATTTTTGGCGTGCATTATACAAGAGAAATAGTTTCCCATATTACAGCACAATTTGACAGGCAAAAGACTGGACCC
Source organism: Dendropsophus ebraccatus (assembly GCF_027789765.1). Lineage (NCBI taxonomy): Eukaryota > Metazoa > Chordata > Amphibia > Anura > Hylidae > Dendropsophus > Dendropsophus ebraccatus. The sequence goes on from NC_091464.1 coordinate 69,225,311, forward strand.
TTCAGTATTAGCAATGCCTAAAAAAGGGATATCAAAATTTTAAGGTCATGGATAAAAAAAACCCAGGTGAAGTTTTATGCAATCTCATAAATGTCTGGCATATAACCCATTAGGGAAGTTTCACTATTTTGTCTGCAACAGTCTACAGCATGTTGCTCCTGGCTTCAATGGGCCACCCAAACGATCTAAAGAATGTTTGGGCGGCCCCTCCTGCTGAACTAACAAGTTGGTGCTTACTTCCCCTGGATTAACAGGCCATGTAATATTTAGTTTGATTTGTATCTAGTCAGTCTTGGTAAAGCCTACAGCCCTCATGTGAGCTGCTACCAGTCCACCCTGAAGGGGCATTTTCAATTATTCTCCATATATTATCCATGTCCAAGAGGGAGAGAATTATCTAAAATCAGAAGGCAGAAGAAAGAGCAAACACCCTTCTGCATCTATCAGAGTCATGTATTCTATGTGTCTTTTACAGAAGAACTACTTTAGTAAAGCTATTGTTGCTTGTTCAAGCTCTCACGTGCATCTGGCTACTATTATATTATTTGCAAGGATAACAAAGAGATTAAAAGAGGTCGGCACTATGAGAGCATGAGGCCTGGTGTAAACCAAGACCGGTAAACACTAACATCCACAACCTCATCCTGCAATCATGTAGTGCTTAAAGGGGTTGTCAAGCGAAAATCTTTTTCTTTTTAATCAACTGATAGAAAGTTATATAAAGTAAATTTTTAATTTACTTCTATTAAAACATCTCAGGTCCTCCCATACTTATTAGCTATTATATGCCCTGCAGGAAGTGTTTTTTTAATTTCCGTCTTACACTGTGCTCTCTGCTGACATCTCTGGCAGAGACAAGAACTCTTTCTCGGTTTTCTATAAATCCCCATAGAAAACCTCTCCTGCTCTGGACAGTTCCTTTCTCGACCAGAGATGTCAGCAGAGAGCACTATGTCAGACTGAAAACATTTCCTGCAGGATATAGAGTATCAAGGGCCGCTTTAACCAGAGGTCACATGGTGCACGTGCACCGGGCCCACCCTGCGCAGGGCCGGCCTTTGCTCTGTGCGACCATTGCGGTCCACAGGGCTCCGGCCACCAGTCTGCCAGGGGGGCACCATCGGGATGGGTAAGTTATCCATCCATGGCGCCCCTTGCAGGCCCCCCCCTCTCTGCTACGCACTGCACTGTAGCTATGAGCGCTCGTAACGAGCGCTCATAGGTACAGGCAGCGGCACTGACAGGTCGGGAGCCATTGGCTCCCTCCCTGCCAGTCATCCTTGTGACCGCAGGCAGTGGTTTGCCTGCGGTCACAAGAGGCCGCTCTTCCGTAGTGGTATCGGCGCTGAGTGACGTCACTCAGCGCCGACACCGCAAGAGGGGAGAGCGGCCTCTTGTGACCGCAGGCAAAGCACTGCCTGCGGTCACAAGGGTGAAGTGATGAGAAGAGAAATGCGCGGACCCAGGTGAGTTTTTTTTTTATTTGCTATATGGGAGGGAGGAGCACAAAGGGGGGCTATATAACGGGGGGGGGAGCAAACAGCGGGGGTCTATACTACTAGGGGTGCCACGGGGGGGGGCACACAGGGGGTATATATAACTGGGGGAGCGCACAGGGGGGTATATATAACAGGGGGAGCGCACAGGGGGTATATATACCTCGGAGAGGGAACAGGGGGGCTATATACTACTGGGGGTGCACAGGGGGTATATATAACTTGGGGAGTGCACAGAGGGGCTATATACTACTCGGGAGAGCACAGTGGGGTATATATAACTGGGGGAGCGCACAGGGGGTATATATATAACTGGGGGAGCGCACGGGGGGTATATATAACTGGGGGAGTGCCCAGGGGGGTATATATAACAGCGAGCACAGAGGGGGGCTATATACTACTGGGGTGGGTGCACAAGGGAGTATATATAACTGGGGGGGGCGCACAGGGGGTATATATATATTACTGGGGGAGTGCACAGGGGGTATATATAACAGGGAGCGCACATGGGGGCTATATACTACTCGGGGGCGCACAGGGGATATATATATATATATATATATATATATAACTAGGGGATGCACAGGGTATATATATATATATATATATATATATATATAAAAATGGGGGGGTGCACAGGGGTTATATATAACTGGGAAAGCGTACTGGGGGGAGCACAGGGGATATATATATACTACTGGGGGGTGCACAAGGGGACTATATACTACTGGGGAGTGCCCAGGGGGACTATATACTACTGGGGGGGAGCACAGGGGATATATATACTACTGGAGGGTGCACAGGGGGGTATGTATACTACTGGGGAATGCACAGGGGGACTATATACTACTGGGGGAGCACAGGGAATATACATACTACTGTGGGTGCACAGGGGGAGTATATACTACTGTGGGAGCACAGGGAATATATATAGTACTGGGGGCTGCACGGGGGGTATATATACTACTGGGGGATGCACGGGGGGAAGGGGTATATATAACTGGGGGAGTACAGAGGGGGCTATATACTACTAGGGGCAGCACCTAGTAGTCTATAGTACTGGGGGCAGCACACAAGGGGTCTATATACTACTGAGGGGTGCACAGGGGGTATATATACTACTGGGAGCAGCACCTAGTGGTCTATAGTACTGGGGGCAGCACACAGGTGTCCATATACTATTGGGGGCAGCACACAGCTGTCTTTACTACTGGGGGCAGCACACAGCTGTGGGGGAGCAGATAGGGGTGTAACTACTATATAGGGGGAAAGAAGGGGGTAACTACTATATAGGGGGAAAGAGGGGGGTAACTACTGTATAGGGGTACAGGGGACCTTACAACTGTATGTGTTGGAGCCTAAAATGCTTCTCTGGCAGATTCTGGAGAGGAGATTCACAGCCGGGGAAGACTTCAAGGTGGCCCACGCTGGATGGAGTAAAGGAAAGGTGAAAGACTCTGATGAGAGAAGACGCCCCCTGTGAGTAAATGGATGTAATTGATATAAGGTATAATGGTATCATTGGTGATATCGTTATGAGGTAACTACCGTATGTATTGGAGCTCTTAATACAGTGTGGGGACATTTTCAGGGGATTATACTGTGTGTGGAGCTCCGATTCTGATAACGCTGGGTTGGGGGGGGGGGGGACTCTTGAGGCCTGTGCACTGGGCCCACCAATGTATTAAAACGGCCCTAAGAGTATCTAATTAGTATGGGAAAGACTTCAGATTTTCTTTATAGAAGTAAATTACAAATCTATATAACTTTCTGACACCAGTTCATTTGAAAGAAAAAGATTTTCACTGGACAACCCCTTTAACCCTCCAGCAAGAAAGTCATGCAAAGTTCAATGTGAAGGAATAAATGGGTGACACTGCTGCTTTTAAAGGGGTTATCCAGTGTTACAAAAACATGGCCACTTTCTTTCAGAGACAACACGACTCTTGTCTCCAGTTCAGGTGCGGTTTGCAATTAAGCTCCATTCACTTCAATGGAACTGAGCAGAAAAACCCCACCCAAGCTGGAGACAAGAGTGGGGCTGTCTCTGGAAGAAAGTAGCCATGCTTTTGTAGCCCTGGATAACCCCTTTAAGTCCAAGAAACAAATAAGTTCACATACTTTCTATAATATTAGAATGTGGCTACTAGGATGTTGCCAAACTGTTGCCATCCAGCTACTGTACTGTAACTCTGTTTGGAGAAATAGAACCTGTAACAGATGGTCCAGACACAAGGAGGTTGATTCACTAGAACTACTGTGCTGAGCTTATAAACACAGGTGAACGACATACACCTATTTTCCTCTTAAAACAGTGCCACTATTATTCACGCCCGATATTGCAGGGGATATGTTGCAATACCATGCACAAACAAAGGGTGGCGATGTTTATGAAAGAAAGCAAAACAATAGTTCCAGTCCTGTACATTCCCTTTACATTCCGCTTAGTGGAAGTAATAGCTGCATTTGAACCCATATTGCTACATAAAATGTTTTTCTTAGATAACTCACTTCCAAGCATAGTCATTTTATGGGTTTATGGGTTCCTCAGATTTAGTAGATTTTATTTGCCGGTTTACATTTCCTAGCAGCAGAGTACACGATTTCCGCAGCTTGTATTACCAGTAAACGCAGGCACTAATAGTATTTCTCCAGCCATAGTCTGTTGGCTGAGATGACACAAGGATGGATCTCTCTGAACCCAAAACATTTGCACGACTCGTTTCCTTTGATAGGCAGATGAAAAGCAAAGCGGCATTGGATTCTGTTTTCTGCTGATAGCCACAGTTCACTGCTAGTTCTGCTGGATGACCAGTCAGGAGGGGTGGATTTCAATGGAAAAACTGCTAAATAGAGTCTCAGATTACAGGTTCAGCTTGGCTCAGTTTCCGGGATGGGAATCTCAGGGAAGTAAATGCAGGAGGGAATTATTTGATTTGTGATAGAAGTTCATTGACTAGCAGCATTTTATTAGTGTCGGCTCACTACATCCTTACTGAGTGTAACAGAACTGATATGTGATGTTTCTCACATGTTTTCTTTATACAATAGTCCTTTTTATGGTATATTGTCCAAATATTATAAGGTCCGAAATTATAGTACATTACTCTAAATCTATCTATCTATCTATCTATCTATCTATCTATCTATCTATCTGAAATAAATATGTAAGTGCATGCTGTATGACTAAAACCCAAATGCAAACACAAAGATCCAGCAGCTAAGATACCATGTTTCCATTGTTAATTGCATCGCTGATATATTTATTGTAAGAGATATAAAGTTTGTTTTTTATCCATTTTGCTTAGAACATCTGGATTAATCTGAATAGTTTTCATTTTCATTTTATTTTTTTTTTCATTAGTTTGAACAAATTGAGTCCATGAGCAGAGACTTCTGTTAAAGGAAAAAAGTCGGCCCGATTTTTTTTTTTAGCAAGTGCTGGGGAGGTTAAAAGAAAGAACGTGCTCTTACCTTCTCCGCTCCAGCACTGTGGCTGCATATGCCGCTTTGGTCTCTGGGTCCTTTACCGCATCCTGTTCTGAGTGGGGACCTGGTCGTGATGTGTGAGGTCTGCTCAGCCAATCAGTGGCTGAGGTGGAAACCCACTACGGCCGCTGACTGGCTGAGCGGACCTCACATGTCTCGACCAGGGTCCCCACTCAGAACAGGAATCGGTAAAGAACCCAGAGACCAAAGCGGCATATGCAGCCACAGTGCTGGAGGAGGTAATAGCATGTTCTTTCTTTTATCCTCCCCAGCACTCAGAACTGCTGTGGGCAGTTTGCACCAGTCTAAATTTTACACCCTTTGATAAATCTCCCCCTATGGGAACAAGTATTCGATTACTGAAAAGCATATTGAATATTCGGCGATACTATCGAATACCTTACTATTCGATTGAATATCTATTAGAGCGAACAGTATTCGCTCATCACTAATAATCTACAAATCTGGTGCTTAGATTTTATTTCTTTTTTTTTTTCTTTTTTTTCCCACTTTACTTGTGACATATTAATAGACATAATCCAGACTGGAAACAAGACCATCAAATCTGACACAGACTTAGGGGCCTATTCCACTGGAGAGATAATTGGCCCGATTCGGCCGATTATCGCTCGGTGGAATAGAGAGAACAATCAGCCAATGATCGTGTCATCGGCTGATCATTCATTTAGGTTTAAACCTAAAATCATTGTTCGCCACCCGTGCATCGCTACGTTCGAATAGCGGTGCACGGGGGCGACTGACGGTTCAAGCAGAGCAGCATACATTACCTGCAGGGCTTCTCCTCTGCTCCGTCTTCCTCCCCGGGTCCCACGTGCAGCATCAGCTCCGGAGCGGCCTGACTGAGCTGTCAGACGCTCAGCCAATCACTGGCCAGTAACGCCACGGCCAGCGATTGGCTGAGCGATCTGAAAGTTCAGTCAGGCCGCACCGAAGCTGATGCTGCGAGCGGGACCCGGGGAGGAAGACGGAGCGGAGGAGAAGCCCTGCAGGTAATGTATGCTGCAAGGGCTGCAAGGACATCGGTAACGATGTCCCTGCAGCCCTCGCTAAACGATCATCGGGGCTGTGGAATAGCAGAATCTAGCAGATTGGCGCTCGTTTACATAGTTGCTCGGGCCCTGCTCGGCCCCTGGAATAGGGCCCTTACATAAACTTAAGACACAAGTAATGTTCTAAGACCCCGTTGTTGCCTATAGAGTTCTATGCTAGACTCATCTGTCATTTGTCATCATTGGGACCATTCAGATTGACATTTATTTTTCTCATTGCTTGGATGTGACTTTCTATATTTGATTTTTGCCTAATTTTTCTTCTCTCAATCTATTTTTCTTCTCTCAACTCGTATTTGTTTATTTAATTTTTCATTTTTTTCCCCCCATTTTTTTGGACCTCCCGAGAATACTCACATCCTTGTGGGAGGGGTGCTAGCGAGACAGGCGTCGTCGTGCATCCAGATATGTAATTTTGTGCGTCAGGACATGCAGCAGTTTTGTGCATCGAATGTGCGGCAGCATTGTGTTTTGAGATGTGCGTTGGTGTTGTACGTAGGGATGCATGGAGGATGTTAGGGCCATGAAACAAGCTGCCTGCGCCACCGGCAGTAAAGCTTCATGAGGGAATTAGGTGAGTCCTGGGTGGTTGTGGGTGGCAGCGGGCGGCCTTACTTTCAAGGGGTGCCCTAATTTAGGGTAGGTTGTGCCCTTTTTTAGGGGAATACCTTACTTTACGCGGGAGGGTAGAGTAGTGGGGGTGTCATATTTTAGGAGGGCATCTAATTTTCGGGGAAACAAGGTAGATTTCCTTCACTTGATGTCAATGGCGCTTTCTTTGATTTCCTTAATTTTCTGAGCTTTGAATGCTTACCTCTATCACCCAGGATGCTGTGGGAGGACGATCTAATGAGCTTTATCTGTTGATGCATTTCAATGTACTCTACCTAATCTTTAGGAATAGAATCTGTGTAGATGAGGATTACAGAAAGCTGACCAACAAAGATCAACTCACCTAGCCGTGAAGCAACCCCTTTCAGTGGAGTAAAGTCTATGATGGCTGTAGTGGTTACCAAGGTATCCATGACCTTAGCTCCCAGTTTGCACCTGCTGGCACTTATAGGAACCTTGATGAGTAATAATTGGAATCTTGATTAGTAAGAGACTTTATTAACACTGTAAAATATTAAATAAAATCAATAACATTTTAAATAAGTAAATACTACATAATGTAGACTCATGATTAAATCTATATCCCAGGGTAGCAGCCAAGTTAAAATAGTTTATACTGGAAATGGGAAGGATTAGAAATGATGACAACATATTATTTGGCAAAAACACTGTGAATAATATTAATAAAATCCCAGATTTGACTCACACATAAAAGGCAGTTTAGCACTAAGTCAAAATTGTTCGGGGGAAAATCTATAATTGCATAAATAGGGTTAATGAAAGAGCTGAAAATTGATGTCATGTTCTAAATTATGGATGAATTTACCAGTAAAATCCAATAGCGGGAAGGTTGTCACCAAGCTAGCTATAAGGCTATGTTACCACAACGTCTGTTTTTACGTTTATTAAAAACATTAATCTTTATCAAATATGTAAATGACCTCCATAGATGAACTGGGGTGTTCCTTGACCAACCCCCCCCCCCCCCCCAGTGCAGTGATCAGCCCGCCGCTACCTCCTAGGGTCACGTCTACTTAATCATATATGCATAAGCTGGCCGAGCTTTAACAGCCCGAAGATGGGCTGCTGTTCCTGTACATGCACGAAAAACACCGCATAGGTAGATGTGACTCTAGGAGGTGGCATGTAGGCTGAATAGTGCCCTGGGAGCAGAGGAATACCCCCAGCGCATCTAAGGAGGTCATATACATATTTTCTTTGAGTTATACTACTCAAAAATGGCGGGACATACAAAGATAAGAGCAGTGGCAGGAAGAGGAGGTAGGTCGCTTCAGAGATAAAAGCATGTGGTGCTGTTTTTAGAAGAGTGCAGCCATATTTTTCTAATCCTAGGCAATCCCTTTAAAATATCAGTGTGACTTTCACGTAACAAAGTTTTCTGCACTTAGAGATGTGTTGGTATTAACCTTTGCAAAAAATAATTTTACACATGAATTCAAAAAAATATTGTATTTCTATTTCATACAGAGTCAACTGATCTATCAGAATGTTTTTTGGAAGTTGGAAGAATCCCGAAAGAAAAAGAAACTTAGAGATAGATCTGTTCTTCTGAACAAAGCAAAAAAAAAAAAAAGGGCATGTTTAGTAGAGTAATAGTAAAAGACAAAAACATGATATCCAGCCAGACCTTAAAGGGGTTGTCTTGGCTTAGAAAGCCACTTTCTTCCAGAAACAGCGCCAGTCTTGTCCTCAACTTGGATGTGGCTTTGCAGCTCAGTCCAATTGAACAAAGCTGAGTTGCAATACCAGTCTAGTATGTGTATAGGTACATTAAAATGTAGATAAAAGAGATAATGAGGGGTCCCAATAAGAGTAAATATAAGAGAAAGGAAGGGGGTTGAAATATGTAGTAGACACAATATAGTATGATTAAGACTAGGTTTGGGCGTCCTTTTCACCCTTTGTCCTTTAATGTCCTTTATTCTTGGTGACTGTCAGATAAGCAGGAGGTCAGAAAAATACAATGAGGAAAAGTAAGTTTTCTCTGATGAGGTGTATCCCACCCTATATGGTGTGCTGTGCCATTGTTTGAGGGCAGTTATTAAAGATAAGTGTTCTCTGGTGTAGTGAGCACCAGTCAGTGTAGTGTGGCTTTCTTTATAAGACAGAAGTATTATTCCACTTTCTTCCGACGTGTTTCTTCCATATTGTATCATTTGGGTTCATCAGGGATTAGTAGATAGGCAAAAAACAAACAAACAAGATATTGGGTGATAACCTTTTGGTTCTTGATACAATCCCCACTCTTGTAAGCACAAGGTACTTGTCTTGGGGTGGTGACCGGATGGTTCTTCGCTTCAGGCACTGATGTGTCAGTATTAGGCTAGAGCCTGTTGGTATAGAGTCCAGATTTTCTAGTTGTGGTTTTAGGTTGTTATTGGCAATATGAATGCACTTGCTTGATGTGGCGTATCTTTCTATTACCTTCGACATGCCTTATGATATGTCAAAAGTTGTTTATAATTGCAGTGACTCTTTAAAGGGGGTTATCCAGGATCAGAGAAAGCATAGCTCTTTTCTTGTGAAAAGAGCAAAATGTGAGCTGGATCGCTGTGGTGTCCACTTATGGGTTAATGCAGTGGCCAGCATCCCAGAGTCAATGGGTGGAGAGCCAAAGAAATGGCAAGATGTGAGTTGGATCGCCGTGGTGTCCACTTATAAGTTAATTCAGTGGCCAGTGTCACAGAGCCAATGGGTGAAAAGGCTCTGGTGTGATGCCAGGTAGTTCAGTGGGGGAGATCCAGGTTAAGAAGCATCCAAGGATAGCGCAGGTGTGCATCTTTGAATTGTAATATAACACACAACCTGAGTGCAGGGGTTGTGCTCTTTTCACAAGAAATTAGCTGAACTTTCTCTGATCCTGGATAACCCCTTTAAAGAGTCACTATGATTATAAATAACTTTAGACATGTCATTAGGCATGTCAAAGGCGACAGAAAGATACAGTTGGGGAGAGAGTGTGGCACCAGTGGGCTCAACTCCCCATCACCGGCTAACACTTTTGCTTCATTATAGTTTATGGTGCTAAAGTGTCTGAGTTAGCGGGCGGCCAGGAAGTTGAGACCACTGCTGCGACACTGCCTTCCAAACTGTATCTTAGTTTGATCCACTGCATCCAATAACTTTTGACATGTCTGATGATATGTCAAAAGTTATTGATAATCACAATGACTCTTTAAGATATACACTGGACCTCTTTTAAAATAGTCTTGGAAATGTTTAAAGGACCCTATACGACTTCTTGGCTATGATCACTGTAGTTAGGTCTATTAGGAGGCAAGACTCCATGATCATTGAGACAGTAAGCGAAATCTTTTGATTGGCAGGTTCAGACAAGGAATCACACAAGAAACTGCAAACATGTTACATGGTGTGTTGCATCTGTCAAACATTCTCTTTTCATTTAATAAACAGGACTCTGTGGCAGATTTTGTATAACTATCTAGTTCCAGGTTTATCACAGGTAGCGATGAACAAATTGAACTTCACGTACCAAGATTAATTAAAAAAAAATTGGTTTAGTACCGAACCTACCATTTTGCAAAGCCTGTAAAGAAAATGGCAGGTACACAATTTAATACACATAGTAAACACAAAAAAATACTCACCTGTTAACCTTCCCCCGGTGACCTCCTTGTGTCTCTGGTTTCCCCATTCTAATTGCAGCCACCTCCAGCCAGCTCAGCCAATCACTGACTGAGTCGGGAAAGGGGCGCAGCCAGTAATTGACTTGTGAATTGTCCTGTCTCAGACAGGAAGTGGAGGTGGCTGCGATCAGAGGGGGCAAAGGGGGGCACAGACAGGTAAGTATTGATGAGTGACTGCTGAACTGTACTAAACCTGCAATTTTTTAACTGGTTTAGTGTGGTTCATTTAAGGTTCGGTTTGGAAGAACCCAAACGTTTCTTCAAAGTTCGGCAAACCCTGTCAAACCAAACTTTTAAAAGTTTGCTCATCTCTAATTACAATCAATAAATTGGTTCATCCTTGACTGTCTATGATCCACAATATACACCAAATAGGGGCTGCAGTAAATTTCTTCAAATAGTGTCATGAGCCACGCAAAATTAGTGATTTTTACATACCATAAAACAAATATACAGGTAATAGTAGTTTGGGTGGTACTGTCTTTGGAAGAAAGTTTCTCCAGCGTAAAATGACATGATATTGCTTTTTGCTAGTTTCTCCCCAAAAGAAGAGGCCAATATATTTATTATTCAGTATTATTGTATTTTAGCTATCATAAAGCTGTTGTTTTATTGTTTGCATGTCAGTTATATGTACTCCACTATTCACGACCATGTTACACAAGAAAATATCTTCATCATACGCCGTCTTTACTCAATTGTGCTTTGTCCTTGACACAGACATATACTTCTGATAACATCTTGAATGTGAGACTTATAATAAAAACTGTTTATCGTTAGAATTGTTGCTGAAAGTTTACAGTACACTGGATTCAAGATGACCTTGATGGAGAGAAAGATTGCATGTAATAAGAAGATGAAATTCTGTAAGGACAATAAAGCGAAGAGCTGAAGACATGAATGGATGTATTAATATCAACAGTAAATATCTGGTTTATGCCCAAACAAGTATGTGCAAGCCACCACAATATAGTGTACTGTATAACAATATAAGCCATAAGAAGGCCACTTTTATAATCCAAGAAAATGTATCTAAGATCGATGTTCTTACTGAAATTTAAAAGCTTAAAGAGATTGTCTCACAAGTTTTATTTTGTTTTGAATTATTAGATCTAATAAGTTTAACAATTACATGTAAGGCCATGTTCACACAACATACTATTTTTTAAAAGAACGGCTGCCGTTTTAAATAAAAACAGTGGCTGCTCTTTTCAGCCTGGGCAGCTTTGCATTGAAAACAATGCAACACCTCTTGTTTCATGCACTTGCAGCACCGAACATTATTGGTGCAGCAAGTGCATGGAACGGGCAGTGTTGCATGTGCAAAAGAATGATTATGTCAATTAGCAACAGCTGCTTTTCCACAAACGCGGCCGTTATTAATCTTAAATACACACAGATGAAGTCTTTTCATCCATGGTGTGTATTAAAGTCAAGGCTTAATTGATTTCCAGACACGCCTCGAATGGGCCGTATGGAAATAAGTAATCCTATGGCTGTCAGAGCTCTGGTGGCTGCATAAACATACAAACAGCCAAACGGCCTTTGTTATTAATTAGTTATTTATCCATAGAATAAAGGTTTGTTTACACCGATTGTCCTGTCGGTCACAGATGGCCACAAACAAGCACCGATCAGGCCCCGCCTCCTCCAGTTGTCAATTGTTGTGGAGTAGGCGGGGTATGAAGATACAGCAGCAGCCAAGGACGGGACTGCATCCAGAACACAAGCAGGTTGGATGGTAAGTATACACTGCCTGTGCCTCATGAGGCTCCACTAGCTTTTTTTTTTGCATATTCATGTTTCCCAGGGAGCAATGTACTTAGGGAGACCAGCCTAATATAATAATGCCGGCTGCCAGTGAAAGCACTCAATGCAGTGAAATCCTAAGATCAGCGATCTGTTTCTCCTATGGCTCTACTACGCATTGCTCCCACCTAGCAAGAATCCTACTCCACACTGATGAGGGGCAACACCCAGAAACACCTGTTTGTGGATGAATACCTGGCCTTGTTTTTTTTTTCTTGTTATTACATTGATTTATAGGGCCACTTAATATGGTGGTTTTCCTACAGGAGCCACCTCTCGGCTGGGTTCTTCCCGGAGGGATATCTGACTAGTCCTGTGTTTAGAGACTTTTAACCCTTTAAGGACGTGGCCCATTTTCGTTTTTACGTTTTCGGTTTTTCCTCCTTGTGTTTAAAAGGTCATAGCACTTGCATTTTTCCACCTAGAAACCCACATGAGCCCTTATTTTTTGCGTCACTAATTGTACTTTGCAATGACAGGCTGAATTTTTGCATAAAGTACACTGCTAAACCAGAAAAAAATTCAAAGTGTGGTGAAATTGAAAAAAAAAAACGCATTTCTTTTATTTGGGGGAAATGTGTTTTTACGCCATTCGCCCTGGGGTAAAACTGACTTGTTATGCATGTTCCTCAAGTTGTTACGATTAAAACGATATATAACATGTATAACTTATATTGTATCTGATGGCCTGTAAAAAATTCAAACCGTTGTTAACCAATATACGTTCCTTAAAATCGCTCCATTCCCAGGCTTATAGCGCTTTTATCCTTTGGTCTATGGGGCTGTGCGAGGTGTCATTTTTTGCGCCATGATGTGATCTTTCTATCGGTACCTTGATTGCCCATATACGTCTTTTTGATCGCTTTTTATTACATTTTTTCTGGATTTGATGCGACCAAAAATGCGCAATTTTGCACTTTGGGATTTGTTTGCGCTGACGCCGTTTACCGTACGAGATCAGGAATGTGATTAATTAATAGTTCGGGCGATTACACACGCGGCGATAACAAACATGTTTATTTATTTATTTGTTTACTTTTATTTAAAACCTGGGAAAAGGGGGGTGATTCAGACTTTTATTAGGGGAGGGGGCTTTTTACTATTAACAACACTTTTTTTTTTTTTTTTTACACATATACTAGAAGCCCCCCTGGGGGACTTCTAGTATATACACTTGGATCTCTCATTGAGATCTCTGCAGCATAGATATGCTGCAGAGATCCATGAGATCGGCACTCGTTTGCTTTCGGCTGCTGCAGCCGAAAACGAACGAGTGCCAAGCCGAGGACGGCGCCATCTTGGACGCGTCCCCGACCGGCATCAGTAACGGAGATCGCTCCTCCGGGACAAGGTCCCGGAGGAGCGATCTCCCCCACTAGACACCAGGGAAACGTTGCCTCCGGTAATCTGAGGCAGCTGTCAACTTTGACAGCTGCCTCCGATTAGCTAATTAGCGGGCACGGCGATCAGACCGTGCCCGCTAATAGCGGCGGTCCCAGGCTACACGCAGCACCCGGGATCGCGGCACTTCAAAGCGGGGCCGCCGCGCGGCCCCGCTTTGAAGTGCAAGTGAGGACATATGACGTAGGGGTACGTCATATGTCCTTAAGAGGTTAAATGAGGCTCCATAGGCTCTGTTTTTGCATATTCACGTATCATTATCGGGCGCACATAAACCTGTGTACACAGGAAGATGTGCGGCCGATAACGATAGCTACAATGGCCAAGTCCGCCCACTACCCAGTTATTGGAGCAAACCTTTTGACACTGTTCACTGTGTAGTGTAGGTACTGAACAACTGATCAGGTGTTGGCACCCCACTGATCAGTTATTAATGACCCATCCATCAATCTGCTTTGCTTGGAAAAAACTCTTTATTGTCTTAGACTTATACAGCGCCCTGTAAGTTATTGAATTAATTCCAAACCTCAAAGAACAGGAAGTGATTGCGAGCCATGTGCAAAGCTTTTTCTGTATTTATAGTATATAGTGTTACTATTCTGCCTCATCAGTATTATGATACAGCTATTATTATTTTAGCCACTTGTTAATGATAATTAGAAGACTCTGTTCATTCTGTCTCATGCTGTACAGCAAAGCTAATAAGTGAGATACAGAAAAGAAACAGCATCTGCGCATGTTGTCTATTGTAGTATCCGATGTGAATGTAGAATTTTTTAAAAATAATTATAATCTTTTTCTGATGTTACATCTTCTTTTAAAGAACAAAGAGGTAAGAAGCAAAAGGAAACAAAATAATGCATAGTGATTCTTCAAAGATTTTAGAAAAATACTCGGGAGACAGATGAAGTCCATAATATTCTTATGTTTTTCTGATCTCACTTGCTGCTGACAGTGTTCATTACAGAATGGGCTCACATTTTGTTTTGGGTCTCTATAGTTATTGTGCTCTTGGGTCAGAAAACATTGAAGCTAAATTTCACAAGTCACTGGTCTCAGGCTGTCATTACCGAAGAAACAAAAGGTGTCGAGATATCAACTATCTCAGCGTCTGCATTCTGACAGACATATTGTGATAGTTGGTTTTGTAGAAAGTTTAGCCTGATACACAGCAAGCTGACAGATTATGATCATAGCCTGCATGACTTTTTTTAAGTAATATACAGCTGCTCCCCTGTGTATTCACACCAGATAGGCTAGCCTTCTCCGGGGAAATCCAGTTAAATAATTAAAAAAAAAAAAAAAAAATGATGTCAGAAAGTTATACAGATTTGTAATTTACTTCTATTAAAAAATCTCAAATCTTCCAGTACTTATAAACTGCTGTATGTCCTGCAGGAAGTAGTGTATTCTTTCCAGTCTGACACAGCACTAACTGCTGCCACCTCGGTCCATGTCAGGAACTGTCCAGAGCAGTAACAAATCCCTATAGAAAACCTCTCCTGCTCTCCACAGTTCCTGGACAGAGAGGTCAGCAGAGAGCACTAAGTCAGACTGGAAAGAATACACCACTTCCTGCAGGGCATACAGCGGCTGATAAGTATAGGAAGACTGAAGTTTTTAAAATTTACAAATCTGTGATAACTTTTTTACACCAGTTGATTAAAAAATAAAAAAAATAAAAAAAATGCTGGAGTATATCTATGAGCTTTGGACTCCATGAGCCTTTCACTGGTTTACTGGTCATCCTTCCTTGGATCACTTTTGTTCGGTACTAACCAAGGTACACCCCATGAGTCCTCTGTGTGATGCTCTGAGACCATCAGTGTGTAACCTATCAAACCATGATCCTTACGCTTGCTCATTTTTCCTGATTCAAACACGTCAACTCTACTCCACCTGTCAGTGCTTTCAATGTCATGACTGTTCTAACAAGTTTTTTTCAACAAGAATTTTTCTTTTTCCAAGACACAGCTCCACTATTGTCCGAGGGCTGTGTCTGGCATTGCAGCTAATCACCAAAGTGAATGGAGCTGATCTGCAGCCTGAAGACATCGAGTTTGCTTTCAACCTAATTAGTCAGACTATAAGAGATATTACTTCGCTTAGCTCAATGCATTCTAATGACTGGCGAAACGTGAACCAGGTGAAAAATTTGCTCACTTCTATTCTGGACACTTCTAGCCGGCTAACACTACGGTATTGACATTAAAAATTAAATTAGGATCTAGTTACTAGGAAGTGATGAAACTGCAGAAATATTTCATCACTAATCTACCAATATAAGGCTGGAGAATGATAACTATGGTGTATGCTGTGCTAAGGTCAATATACATTTAGGATGGCAAACCCACTTCAACTAATAGCCATATGCAATGGGATCCTGTACGGTTACATATGGCTGACACTTTTTTTTTAATACTTTCTACCTAAAACACACAATTGACTGTATTTTTGCAACTGTGTATTTATTAAATAAATGTATTTTATTTTTATTAAAAAATTAGCAAATTTTCTGGTAGCACTATGTTGTGCCATGATGCAACCTCTCTGCTGCCCACTCTGGTTGTGCAGAGTCTCACTTCTACAAAGTGTCTATCAAGGGATTTTCGGCCATAACGGCTGATGATCGACCAAATACGGCAGATAATCTAATAGGACCTTAATTTATACCTTTTATGATCGTCTACTGACAAATAATTTCCATGTTTCAACCATACAAATATACATGGCAAGTGTGCCTGGTGCAACATGTGGCCAACACATCTGAGTTCCACCAGACATTCATGCAACAGGACACAATTGATGCGAGGCCTTCCTGGTTATACTTTATCCACTTGCCTTATAAACATGTCAATTTATGACAGAATTATATCATTATATACTGATAATTCTTTCTTTTTCCTACCTTTGCTGTTAAGCAGCAACATATTTACAGATGACTTCCTCTTCCTCCTCTTCCATATTCTTACCATTTTTGTTACACATGAATACTAGTCAAGGAGTAGATGAACTAGAGAAAAGGTAAGGATGGACACATCTGTATTGATGACAGTATAACAGTATATTTAGTTACCACTTCTCCCTTCATCTACCTTGCCTATGTAACCCCCCCCCCCCCCATGCTAGATTAATTGCATAGAATAAATTGACACAGCCAATGATTTCAGTTTCCTGTTATTCTATAGGACTGGGATTTCAGCTCTTTCCTTTGAAGGCGTCTCACGTAATTTACCCAGGACATACTTCATAATATTGGAATTTCTATGATTGTCAAGTAAAGACCATTTTGGGCAGTGTTGTTTTGTTCATCACTGTGAAAGTGAAAGCCATCCATCCATCCATAATCTCTTGGAACAGTGTTGGGGGCTGCTGCATTAGAGGCATTTACTCATTTTCTCTTTTGAAGCAAGGTATGGAATAGTTACATTAAGTATTACTGAACCACAAAATTAAAGGAATCCGATATGATCCATGAAGGTAAAATAATTTGTTCGTTTTTCACATGACTTTCCTTAAAAACTCTGAAAAATTAAAGCCTTATAATAGATGCATGAGCTCTCCAAGGCAACAGAGACTGTCCTATTACAGACATTAAGGTTAGTAGTTTAGTGGGGTCTACACCTCTTATTAATATATTTATATATGTATGTATATTCTTTATAGAATCACACTTTGACAAAAGTTTTGACATAAAGTGACACGTGATGAAGAACATATTTGGTCGAAATTTTGCTGCTTTTTATATTTGAATATAGAATAAAACCTTGAAACTCTTATATCACTGGATATTGTTGGACTCCTTCATTGCATTTTTTTTTTTTTATACCATGAGCCCCAGACCATACCCCTAGCTAAACATCTGTTCACATTACATGTTAGGGCTTCATCATAAGTAATGTATGTGTCAGGATGTTGTGCAAATAAAATTTATATTGCCTTGAAGAAGACCAAACATAGTCACAAAGACACACTCAGTCTATTTAAAGTGATACTGTCACCCCCTTGCTCTGCGTGCTGTCCTCAGCACCATCCACAAGCTTAGATGTTGCACATTTCATATATACCTGTATAACACTTGTCTGTGTCTTCTTTCTTCTCTAAAATCGCTTCATTTCATTGGCGTACAGTATTAACTAGATTGAGCTTCATGACCAGGGCCCAGCCGCTGTGAAGACCCGCATAGTTAACAACCAATACTATAAAGCAAGAGTAAGAGGTGGGGGCAGGATCACTTTAACCCTTTGACTAATTTGTGGACTTGCCCCAGTATTAAGCAGGAACCTTTTTTGACAGTGTCCAAGCATCTACCTGTGACATAGCCCTGAAAAATGGTGCAAACAGGGTCAAATGATTATCGGCTAGTCATGTCTATCATGAACAGCTGCCAAGTGTGCATGCTAATTTAATGGCTTTAGAAGACCTTTAGTGACCTTTTTCCACAACAACATTGCAGTTTCAGACGAATGTTACCTTGTGTGTATGGCCACATTAGAGAATGGTCTTGGTCTCACATCTGCCAAACACCTATGGCAATAATTTATCTGTAAGGGCACCCATGCAGATGGTTGGACGTGGGCTAAGTTTGCATTCTCTAATTGCATTTTTAAAAATTGTATTTCATACTTTTGTTATTATGAGGACAGCCATCTTGCCTGAACTGTTTTTAATAGCATTTAATCATATACTTTATAGTAAGCCCTATAGACATAAACAACAATGTACAGGACCTGTCCCATTGACATGAATGGAAAACACTTTGAGCCATACTCTGTGACATTTGACAAGATTTTTGTACAGGAAGGCGAGAGTTGTGATTGTACAGCTATTCCCTCTTCTGTAATGCTGTTCAGATCACTTTTTAATAGACTACTCCTTATTATCATTGGCAGAACAGGAAGTTTCAGCTTAAAATTAGGCCGAGTGGTGAGAATAAAAACTTAAAGTTTTAAAGATTATTTTAAAATATAGATTGGAAAATAGAAAATTAGAAAGAATACATTCCCAAAAACTAAGTTATAAAAAAATATGTTTAAAGAGAGTGTACCATCAGGCACGGTGCCAGTCTACTCCCAAGCTCCGGACCAGCACAGAGCACTGGAAGCAGGCCCTTTGCCCCTATTGTGAGGATGTGATTCTAATGGAGCCGCATCAGAGATGGAAGGGGAGATCATCGCACTTTCCCCAGTGCTCCATGCCACCGGCATCCCCGTGCCGGTACCAATCCGTTAAGTTAAAAACTCCAAAGAGATTGACCTGATGACACATTCACTTTATCATGAAAACTTTACCAGGTCAGTTTCTAATGTCACATTCCCTTTAAGAGGTAAAATGATTATTTTAAGTGCATGACTCCTTTAACTAGTCCCACTTATCAGTTGTACACCTTAAGGCCAGGTTCAGACTATGTAACTGTGCGGCTGTATGTGCGGCTGTAATTGTGCACACTATGTATGAATCTACGGCCCGATCGTAAACGGACCCGTAAAAAATGAACAAGACCATTGTTTGCGGCTGGACATGCGGCCGTGGATTGACAGGCGGTCCGTACGGAGTACTTCAAAAATAGCCGGCAATGATGCCGAATGCCGATGCCTCTAATAGTTAATATATTAAATTAATAAAACACATTTTCTTTGTAATAAAGTCCCTTTCGTTGGTCAATAATTTAATTCTAACGAATCCATCATTTTGCAATGAAATATACTGTTAAAATAAATAGATATATAAATAAATGTATATTTATATATATATTTATTTTTTGACAGTATATTTCATTGCACAATGATGGATTCGTTAGAATTAAATTATTGAACAACGAAACTGAATTTATTTCATCGAAAATGTGTTTTATTAATTAAATATTAATTAGTACAGGAAGCTCCATAAGCCGTTAATTCATATTGCCGGCAAAAGAGCATTCTGTACTAATCATCACTTTACTTTAATGAAAACATCAAATGTTTCTTCTAATTATGTTAGCACAATAGCATTATTAGAAGAAACATTTAGAATTATATGTGCGCTCAGCTGATTGGCTGATCGGCTCAGCGCACATATAATGAGCCGGTCCGCAGTACAGTGACTTCATTGTGCTGCGGACCAGCGAAGAGGACACATCGGGGTGAGTATAGAGCTCTCCCCACCCCCTCCCCAGCACTGCACCCCTCCCAGCAAGGAAGGGGGGGGGGGGTCAGTTAACCCCTTCCTTGCTGGGATGGGTGCAGTCTGACATCAGTCTGGCCCCCAAGGGGTTAAGGGGGATGCAATACATCCTCCCTTAACCCCTTGGGGGCCAGACTGTAAGCAGCGATCTGTAAAGATGCTGCATACTGTAAGGAGATCAACACCGCTCACAATGATGGGTGTTGTGCTCCTGTTTGTGTGTTTTTTGTGTGTTTCTCCCTTTTTGTTTTTCAGATATCGGTATCCTGGGGATTACGTCGAATTCCGTGGACTACGTCGATGACCAGCGTTTTTTTTTTTTTTTATAAAATGGTCAATGAGGGGTGTGGGGGTGTTTTTACTTGAATAAAAAAATTTTTTAACTTGTGTCTTGTCTTTATTTCTTTACTTTATAGACTTAGTAGTGGAAGCCGTCTAATAAACGGAATCCATTACTAAGTTGGGGCCTAGTGTTAGCCGGTATAAAATGGCTAACACTAACCCCCCATTATTACCCCAGTACCCAATGCTGGTTATAAAAATAGGGGGGACCCTATGCGTTTTTTGTTTAAATAAATAAATAATTAAAAAAAAAACGCATAGGGTCCCCCCTATTTTTATAACCAACCGGGTTAAAAACCAAACGACAGCAGCCTGGTAACACCAGGGTGGGAAGAGCCATTGGTTTAGGCCCTCCTTAGCCTAAATCTTACCAGCCTGCTGCCGCCCGATCCAGGAGCGCCAATTTTGACGCTCCGGGACCACTGGCACCCGGCTCTTCCCAGTACCCCTGGTGGCATTGGGTACTGGGGTAATAATAGGGGGTTAGTGTTAGCCATTTTATACCGGCTAACACTAGGCCCCAACTTAGTAATGGATTCCGTCTATTAGACGGCTTCCACTACTAAGTCTATAAAGTAAAGAAATAAAGACAAGACACAAGTTAAAAAAATTTTTTATTCAAATAAAAACACCCCCACACCCCTCATTGATCATTTTATAAAAAAAAAAAACGCTGGTCATCGATGTAGTCCACGGAATCTGACGTAATCCCCAGGATACCAATATCTGAAAAACAAAAAGGGAGAAACACACAAAAAACACACAAACAGGAGCACAACACCCATCATTGTGAGCGGTGTTGTGCTCTTTACAGTATGCAGCATCTTTACAGATTGCTGCTTACAGTCTGGCCCCCAAGGGGTTAAGGGAGGATGTATTGCATCCCCCTTAACCCCTTAAGGACAGAGCCTGAAATGGCCTTAATGACAGAGACAAATTTTATGAATATGACCAGTGTCACTTTAGTCATTAATACCTTCGGGATGCTTTTACCTATCCGTCTGATTCTGAGATTGTTTTCTCGTGACATATTGTACTTTACATTTCTGGTAAATTGGAGTCGATACTCATAACAAATCTTTATGAAAAAAAACCAAATAATGTGAAAAAATGTGAAAAAATGCATTTTTCCAACTTTGAAACTTTTTTGCGTATACAGAAAGTGGTTATACCACATAAATTATATATTAAATAGCATTAGCAACATGTCTACTTTATGTTGGCGGCATTTATTAAACTATCTTTCATTTTTTTTAGACGATAGGAAGCTTAAAACATTAGCAGCAAATTTCCAAATTTTCAGTAAAATTTCAAAATCAGATATTTTTAGGGACCTGTTCAGGTTTAAAGTGTATTTGAGGGGCCTGTATGTTAGAAAGCCCCACAAAGCACCCCATTTCAGAAACTGCACCCCCCAAACTCTGCAAAAGCACATCCAGAAAGTGTTTTAACCCTTTAGGGGAGTCACAGAAATAAAAGCGAAGTGTGTAAGGAATTTGAAAATTTTAATTTTCTGTGCAGAGATTTTATTGTAATCCAATATTTTTCATAATTATAAACCTATTACCAGAGAAATGCACCCCAATAATTATTGCCCCGTTTCTGCAGTTTATAGAAATACCCCATATGTGACCCTATTGCGCTATTTGACGCAACCACAAGCCTCAGATATAAGGGAGCGCCTAGTGAATTTCAACGCCTCCGTTATATTTGGTCATTTTTGACTGTACCACTTCAGGTTGGCAGAGGCTCTGGGGTGTCAAAACCTAAAAAACACCCCTAAAGGGACACCATTTAGAAAACTACACCCCTCAAGGAATGTAACAAGGGGTGCGGTGAGCATCTGGACCCCACAGGTGCTTCACAGATTTTCCGAACAATATGGCGTGAAAAAAGAAAAATTTATTTTTTACACTAAAACGTTGTTCTAGCCTTCAATTTTTCATTTTCTTAAAGGGATAAGAGGCAAAAAAAGACAAAAAATGTGTAGCGCAGTTTCTCCCGAGTACAGAAATACCCCACATGTGGCGATAAAGTGCCAAGGGGGCGCAGGACGAGCCTCCAAAGGGAAGGAGCGCCAATTGGCTTTTGGAAGCTGAATTTCACTGAAAAGGATTTCAAGGGCCATGTCGCATTTACAGAGCCCTCGTGCTGCCAAGACACTGGAAACCCCCCACAAGTGATTCCATTCTGGAAACTACACCCCTCAAGGAATCTAACAAGGGGTGCAGTGAGCATATGGACCCCACTGGTGACGGGCACAAATGTGGAACAATGTGACGTGAAAGGGAAAAATTTCATTTTTTCACTTTCATGGCACAAATGTGCCCATCATCAAGGGGTTCATATCCTCACTGCACCCCTTGTTAGATTCCTTGAGGGGTGCAGTTTCCAGAATGGGGTCACTTGTGGGGGGTTTCCACTGTCCTGGCAGCACGAGGGCTCTGTAAATGCGACATGGCGTTCATCATCCATTCTAGCCAAATCCAACTTCCAAAATCCAAATGGCGCTCCTTCCCTTCGGAGGCTTGCCCTGTGCCCACATGACGCTTTATGTCTACATGTGGGGTATTTACGGACTCGGGGGAAATTGCTCTACATATATTGTGTGTTTTTTTCTCTTTTAACCCCTTGTGAAAATGATAAATTCAAGGCTAAACCAACATTATAGTGTAAAAAATGTAATATTTCATTTTCACGCCACATTGTTCCACATTTGTGCCCGTCACCAGTGGGGTCCATATGCTCACTACACCCCTTGTTACATTCCTTGAGGGGTGTAGTTTCCATAATGGGGTCACTTGTGGGGGGTTTCAACTGTCTTGGCAACACAGAGGCCTTTTGAATGCAACATGGCCCCTCAAAATCCATTCCATCCAAATCCAGCCTTCAAAAACGAAATGGCGCTCCTTCCCTTCGGAGGCTTGCCCTGCGCCCACATGGCGCTTTATGTCCACATGTGGGGTATTTACGGACTCGGGGGAAATTGCGCTACACATTTTGTTTTTTTTCTCCTCTTTTAACCCCTTGTGAAAATGATATATTCAAGGCTAAACCAACATTATAGTGTAAAAAATGTAATATTTCATTTTCACGCCACATTGTTCCACATTTGTGTCCGTCACCAGTGGGGTCCATATGCTCACTACACCCCTTGTTACATTCCTTGAGGGGTGCAGTTTCCATAATGGGGTCACTTGTGGGGGGTTTCAACTGTCTTGGCAACACAGGGGCCTTTTGAATGCAACATGGCCCCTCGAAATCCATTCCATCCAAATCCAGCCTTCAAAAACCAAATGGCGCTTCTTCCCTTCGGAGGCTTACCCTGCACCCGCATGGCGCTTTATGTCCACATGTGGGGTATTTCCGTACTCAGGGGAAATTGCTCTACACATTAAATGTTTTTTTTTATCTTTTAACCCCTTGTGAAAATGAAAAAACATGACAAGATTAATAATTTAGAGTAAAAATTTTACAAAAATTACACTAAATGTTGGTCTAGCCTTGATTTTTTTCCATTTCCACAAGGGGTTAAAAAAGAAAATGAACACAAAACGTGTAGGGTAGTGTCCCCTGAGTACGAAAATACCCCACATGTGGGCATAATGTGCCATATGGGCACAGGGCAAGTCACCAAAGGGACAGAGCGCCATTTAGAGGCTGGAATGGAGGATGGAGGCCATGTCGCAATTACAAAGCTCCTGTGCTGCCAGGAAAGTAGAAACCCCCGACAAGTGACCCTATTCTGGAAACTACACCCCATAAGGAATCTAACAAGGGGTGCAGTGAGCATATGGACCCCACTGGTGACGGGCACTTACGTAGAACATGTGCCGAGAAAATAAAAAATACAATTTTTTTCATTTTCACGTCCCAAATGTGGCCGTCACCAGGGGGCCATATCCCCGCTGCCCCCCTTCTTAGATTCCTTATGGGGTGTAGTTTCCAGAATGGGGTCACTTGTGGGGGGTTTCTACTGTCCTGGCCGCACAGAGGCTTTGTAATTGCATCATGGCATCCTCTAATGGGAATGGCGGCCATATCTATTTAGCTGGGGAAAAGGGACAATTCTAATTTATTTGGGGGTATTAGGCCAATTATTAGTTTATAAGGTTGGAAATGACAGGTGTCCATCAAACTCAACCTGTGTTGATCCAGAGGAAGGCAAAAAAAAACCCTCGTAAGGCAGACGACAGTAGCCTCATCACAGGGGAAAAATTCCTTCCCGACTCCATAATGGTGATCAGAATAATCCCTGGACCAACGTGACCCCTGAAATAGGAATAAGGGACAGAATTTAGATAATGTAGAACCCCAGTGACGTGTGGTGCGCCTTGGAGCGATCCAGTATGCAGAGGTCGGGGCGATCAGGACAGGTGTCACACTGGAAAATGGTGTCCTTCCTGATCCCCCTGTTACGCCACACTCTGCACTTCTTCTGGGGTCTCCCTTTCTCCAGTGTGGGGGACGTCACCTGGAAAATGTTGTCCTGGTGCGATACGGGGTCCTTCATATCCAGAAGCGCTGGGTCCGCTCCATGGCTGCTAAATATTAGGGCTTTATTACTACTTCTGATATTTTCGGATCGTGCCGCAAGCTACAGTAGCTCGGGCAGCGAGGGACCGGAAGAGGGGGGTGCTGGTATAAAAGTTATCCCCGCACAGGTGGTGACCTTTATCCCGCAGTGGGAAGATCAGTTCCCGGACGATCTCCCCACTAACTCCAAGGATGGGGGGGAAGGGGGCATCTGGGGCTGGATTCGGGTGTCCCTTCCTACATACACTCTAAGGGTACGTGCACACTGCGGAATCGCGACAGATAACCCTTCGTGCATTCCACAGCTGGCACCCACCGGCGGACTGATGCAGGCGCACGTCTCCACACGTGTCATAGACTCCATTCTATGCACGGGCGGATTCCGCTCTCCGTCCAACGTGTTCATTCTTTGGATGGACGACGGATTCCGCCCGTGCATAGAATGGAGTCTATGACACGGGTGGAGACATGCGCCCGCATCAGTCCGCCGGCGGGTGCCAGCTGCGGAATGCACAAAGGGTTATCCTTCGCCATTCCGCAGTTTGCACGTACCCGAAATCTGTAAGTGTACCCTGAGGTACTGTCACAGAGTGTGTAGAATTTCACACCATGCAGTCATCTCTTATTGGGACGGTACTGGCGGAAAAGACGTGTCTGGGGGGCAGCGTACGCTACGCTACTCCCAGACACGTCACTGGATGATGAGGATGAATGGAGGAAAGAAGGATCCTCACTGGCTGTTTCGGTGTCGGAGGCAATAATAACGTATCCCTCTGACGCCGAAAACACCCTGGGGGCCATCTTTATATGGGGACTAGTATATGGGGTATGTAGTGGTGTAGTGTCAAACTTTATTCAATGTAGTGTGGTGTAATGTAGTGTTTTTTACGTGTTTTTTTACAGTAAGTATAAAAAAAAAACCTACGCCAACAAAGGAGTTGCTGATAAATGTCGCACTTATGTGCGGCACTTATAAGCAGACCGTGGCAGTAGAATATAGAAAAAAAACACCCTACGCCAAAAAGGAGGAGTTGCTGATTAGCAGCGCACTTTCGTGCGATGCTGATCAACACTCAGCGGCGATAGGGTGCGGAAAATAGAAAAAAAAAAATTTGGGAAAAAAAAAATAATTTTTTTTTATATTCTGAATATCCCTGTAGCTGCTGATAAGTGTATTACACATATCAGCCGCTAGGGGGCAGCAGAGCGCAAAATCCGGAAAATGACGAGGCTGGAGCCGAAAATAGCCGAAAGAAGACGACGAGGACCGCCGGAAAGACCCGAAGACCGAACGGAATGACGGAGGACGCCGCGAACCCGGAAGACGCCGATCAGGAGCCCGGGACAGGTGAGTAATGTACAAATACCTGCTCTGGACCCCTCGGCTACCTAGCTGAGGGGTCCAGGGCAGGTATTTACTATTTTGTGGGACTCTGATCGCCGTGCCACCGGCCCGATCGCCGTGAACGGCCGGCCGGCCGTTCACGGCGATCGGGCCGGTGGCACGGCGATCAACATTACTTTTTACAGTAATGGCGGTCGGTGCCGTCCTCGGACAGCACCGACCGCCATTTTTTTCCGGGTCATCGGGTCACCGATGACCCGGAAAGGTTCCGATCGCCGCTATTGGCTGATCTGAATTGATCAGCCTATAGCAGCGATCGTAAGCACGGGGGGTGTTAACCACCCCCCGTGCCGAGAAGCTATGATGGCCTGCTATGATTTATAGCAGGCCATCTTCCCCGACCGCTGTGTGTGAACACGCAGCGATCGGGGAAACATCGGGCGTAAATTTACGCCCTGATGCGCTAAGTACCATGGCGCCAGGGCGTAAGTTTACGCCCGATGTCGTTAAGGGGTTAACCCCTTGGGGGCCAGACTAATGTCAGACTGCACCCATCCCAGCAAGGAAGGGGTTAACTGACCCCCCCCCCCTTCCTTGCTTGGAGGGGTGCAGTGCTGGGGAGGGGGTGGGGAGAGCTCTATACTCACCCCGATGTGTCCTCTTCGCTGGTCCGCAGCACAATGGAGTCACTGTACTGCGGATCGGCTCATTATATGTGCGCTGAGCCGATCAGCCAATCAGCTGAGCGCACATATAATTCTAAATGTTTCTTCTAATAATGCTATTGTGATAACATAATTAGAAGAAACATTTGATGTTTTCATTAAAGTAAAGTGATGATTAGTACAGAATGCTCTTTTGCCGGCAATATGAATTAACGGCTTATGGAGCTTCCTGTACTAATTAATATTTAATTAATAAAACACATTTTCGATGAAATAAATTCAGTTTCGTTGTTCAATAATTTAATTGTAACGAATCCATCATTGTGCAATTAAATATACTGTTAAAAAATAAATATATATTGTAGAAGGGTGAATGGTAAGATACTGGAGGGGGTGTACATCTCACCCAGACTGCTAGCTGGGATGAGATGGTAAACTCCGGGAAAGATGTGGTTCAGCAGAGATATTCTGCTGAATTGTTGTTTATTATTTCCGGGCCTGGATTTTACTGGATTGGCGGGTAGGTTTGGTAGTGGGACCTGCCATTCCCTCCCCACTCCAGTCCACACCTTGCGCACAGGTGTAAGCAGGTGCTAATCGCTCCAGCTCATAAAAGGCAGCTCAGAGGGCTGAATGTTGCTGAGAGCCTGGAAGCCACTGACCTGTGTCAGATACTGCTGCTGTTTGTTTCTGTTTGGTTGAGTCAGGTGAGACCTCTGTTTAGTTAGAGCCCAGCCGGGCAGGTGTTTATTTTGTATCCTGCTTTTGCACAGTGCTGCTATGTTTATTTTTATGCCACAATAAAACAAAGTTGGACTTTTTATGTTAAATTGGCATAAGGACTGCATTATTCTCACTACCCCCTACTAAAGATCCCCACAATTGGTGTTTCGGATGCGGGCAACAGTGGTTGCTAGGGGCAACGGTGGAAGAAAAGTTGACTGGTTTGCTGATGTCCTGGGTAAAAGCAGCATCAGAGTTGCAAGCAGAGTCTCCAAGCATGGAGGAGCTGATAAAGCAATTGGTTCAAACAAACCTGCAGCAACAGCAAGCTACTGTGCAGCAGCAGAAAGCGCACCAGGAGGCCATGCAGGCCCAGCAGGAGACAAATCAACTCCTTATGAAGCAGATTGCCACATTGACAGAGACTGTCACAGCTAAAGAGACTGTAATCTTGCCAAGCCAAGCTGCCAGTGTCAGTGTGCGAAAGACAGTAAGAGAGACCTTACAAAAGATGACTCCTGATGATGATGTGGAGGCGTTCCTAACTGTCTTTGAGCGGGTGGCTGAGCGAGAGAGGCTACCAGCTGCTGAGTGGGCAGAGGTCATTGCTCCGTATCTGACTGGCGAACCTCAAAAGGCCTACTATGACCTCAGTGCACAAGAGGTCAGGGACTATACACAGCTGAAAGCGGAGATCCTTGCTCGGTTGGGAGTCACAGCTGCTGTTAGGGCCCGGAGGGTCCACAACTGGAGCTACAGTCCGGACAAGCCAGCCAGGTCCCAAATGTATGACCTCATTCACCTGGCAAGAAAATGGCTGGAGCCAGACACCTCTACTCTTGCTCAGATCCTGGAGAAGGTTGTTGTGGATCGCTACATCAGGGCTCTTCCTCCAGACTTGCAGCGCTGGGTCGGGCAAGGCGACCCCAGAGATGCCAACCACCTCATCAGCCTCGTGGAAAGGTTCCAAGCGACTGAGGGCTACCTCCATGATGTCCCTGCTGTGTCTTCGTCTCCCCGGAGTGCCAGACCTGCGCCATCAGCTGGTAAGAGACTTCCATCTGTTGGGGGAGTGTGGAGGAGTGCAGAAAAAGGGAAAAGGGCTCCTGAGGTCTCTGGCAGGCAACCTACTGGCCATGGTCCCAAGTGGTTAACTAGCCCCAAAAAGGTCTCCTTGCCAACGAGACCAGGGCCAATCCAGTGCTGGAGATGCCACGAACTGGGACACATGGCTGCCTGTTGCCCTCTTACCTCTGAGCCCATGGAGTGTGACGCTAGCCGCCACCAGTCGCTGTTTGCAGAACCTGTGTGTGTTGCGGCACCTGGACTAGAGACTGAACCTCAGGTCTGCAGCCTTAAATTAAATGACTATCCTATCAAGGCCTTGCTGGACTCGGATAGCCTGGTCACCTTGGTGCATGCCAGCCTTGTGGGTGGGGACTTTGTGCCGGGTAAAAACATGAGTGTAGTGTGTATCCATGGAGATACCAAAATCTACCCAGTGGCACTTGTTAAATTTGAGACTGTGTTAGGAACTGTGAACTATGAGGTTGGTGTAGTGGAAAACCTAATGCACAGTGTTATTGTGGGGCGTGACTTTCCTCTGTTTTGGAACTTGTGGGAAAAACAAAAGTCCTCAAAAACATGTGAGGAACCCTTTGGTGACAACCAGTCACCCCCTGGGAATAATAACAATGAGTTAACATATGTCCATGGTGTTGATAACTTTCCTTTGCAGGTCCTGGCTGGAGAGGAGGAGGAGTCTTCTGCCGATCATAATGTGCCTGACCTTGCAGTGTCCCGAGACAACTTTGGGACTGCACAGTTGCAGGACCAGACTCTCATAGGTGCTAGAGAAAGTGTCACTGTGTTAAACGGTGTACCGCAGGAACCAGAGGCTGACAAACAGTTTCCACATTTTTCAATGCATAGTGATCTCTTCTATCGAGTCACTAAAATTAATGGTGAAGTGGTAGAGCAACTTCTGGTTCCTAAACCGTACAGACGTATGGTGCTTAATATGGCACATAATCATGTACTTGGGGGACACTTGGGGACTAACAAGACACAAGAGAGAATCCTCCAGCGGTTTTACTGGCCAGGGGTATATTGGGAGGTCAAAAACTACTGTGAGTCCTGCCCGACATGCCAGCTTAGTGCACCAGTGACTCACTTCCGCAGTCCTTTTGTCATGAATGTGCCTGGGATGAACTCCGTGCGCCCCTCAGCTCATGCTGCGCGGTTGAGATGGCGCTGATTTCAGTGTTTTGTATGTCTTGAGCAGTGACCTGAACCTTGTCTGAACACTGCTCTATTTCCTTCTGTGTGTTCAGCCACACCCGCTTTGCCTGAGATACTCCTGGCCACTCCGGAGTTAACTCTGATGCTGGTTAGCTAGTCTGATAGACTGTTCTCCCTGCCAGTCAGGTTGCTCTCGCCCCAGGTGTTCTGAGGAGATTAGGGGTCTGGTCCAATCAGCTTCTGCTCTCTGGTCTCCTATATAGTGTCTGCCAGCCTGCCTCTCACTGCCGGATATTGAGCTTGTCTCTGCCTGGTTCTGTGTTTGCTATTCTTGCTCTGTTTATTCTGACTCTGCTTTGTATTTCTGACCATTCCTGCTTGCTGCCTGCCCCTGACCATATTGCCTGTTTATTGACCTCGCCTTTGGATTGTGATTTTGTACTTTTGCTGCCCGATTGTTGTGACCCGGACTGTCTACCATTCTTTATTGTGTTTTGTCTGTCTGTCTTGTCTTTGTGTCCCACCTAGCCAGTGCAGGGACTGACGCCCAGTTGCTCGCCGCCATCTTAGGGCGGATTGTGGCAAATAGGTAGAGGACAGTGGGCGGGGCTGAGCTTAGGGCTCACTGTGTTGTCTTGTCTTGCTGTCCGGTTCCTGACAGAATATCCGGCCTAATATATATACTGCCCCCTCTGGTGCCATGGCTACTGTGGAAGATCTTGCTACCCGGGTGGAGGGGGTGTCAGGCCTGGTGGTCAAACTGGCAAACCAGATCACCCAGTTAATGGATTCTAACCTGGTTGCTAAGATGGAGGCTTTGTCTTGCCTGGTTGAAGACCTAGCTAAACAGGTTCAAGTTTTGTCTGTCAACCAGAATAATGCTGTGGTAGCGCCCCCAGTGGTTGAAAAGACTAGAAAACCGGTCATGTTGCTCCCTGATAGATTTTCTGGTGATATGGAAAAGTTTGAGTCCTTTAGGGGTGCTTGCATGTTGTTTTTTCGGATCAATCACTTCCCTTCTGAGCAGGAGAAGGTTGGTATTGTGGTCTCACTGCTTCAGGGAGATCCTCAGGCTTGGGCTCTCAAAATTCCCCCTGAGGCAGAGGAATGGAGTAGCTTGGAGAAATTCTTTTTGTCCCTGGGTACTATATATGTTTAACCTGATGACAGGGCATTGGCAGAGAATAACCTATTCTCTCTCCGTCAGGGTAAACGACCAGCAGAGGAATACTGTTCCGAGTTTAGAAAATTTAGTGTGGTAACTGCTTGGTGTGAACCAGCTTTGAAGGCTTACTTTAAGCAAGGATTGGCAGAGGCCATTAAGGATGCCTGGGTAGGTCACCCAGATCCTCCTACCCTTAAAGAGACCATGGCTTTGGCCATTAGTATCGACCGCAGACTCCGTGACAGGAAGAGGGCGAAAGCAAACTCTGACCTCTTCAAATCTTCTTCTTTTCCTGCTGAAAAACCTTTCCTCCCTGTTGTCTCAGAGGAGGAACCTATGCAGCTGGGACCATTGAATGTCAGGACCAGACAAGAATTCCGGAGAGACAATGGCCTGTGCTTTTACTGCGGGAACGGTGGTCACTACATCAGCCATTGCCCCATCCGTCCCCAGCGATCAGAACATCATCAGCGTCCAGATGACTACCAGAAAGGTCATCTGGGCGCACAGGTAACAATTGGTGAAATTGGCATAAATTGTTCCTCTGATAATCCTGCCATACCTGTGCCTGATGTAAATGAAAATTGTGGTGATGATAACTCTGTCTGTACCTCATCTGTCTATAACTCAGAGTCCTCCGCTGACGAGTGGGAGACTGATAGTGATATTCAAACCTGTGTGGTAAGAGGTCATTTTCTGCCTACTTCTGGTTTATTGAGTGAGGGTCCGGTGGCCCCTCATAAAAGGGGGGGTACTGTCATGAATGTGCCTGGGATGAACTCCGTGCGCCCCTCAGCTCATGCTGCGCGGCTGAGATGGCGCTGATTTCAGTGTTTTGAGCAGTGACCTGAACCTTGTCTGAACACTGCTCTATTTCCTTCTGTGTGTTCAGCCACACCCGCTTTGCCTGAGATACTCCTGGCCACTCCGGAGTTAACTCTGATGCTGGTTAGCCAGTCTGATAGACTGTTCTCCCTGCCAGTCAGGTTGCTCTCGCCCCAGGTGTTCTGAGGAGATTAGGGGTCTGGTCCAATCAGCTTCTGCACTGGACCTCTGGTCTCCTATATAGTGTCTGCCAGCCTGCCTCTCACTGCCGGATATTGAGCTTGTCTCTGCCTGGTTCTGTGTTTGCTATTCTTGCTCTGTTTATTCTGACTCTGCTTTGTATTTCTGACCATTCCTGCTTGCTGCCTGCCCCTGACATATTGCCTGTTTATTGACCTCGCCTTTGGATTGTGATTTTGTACTTTTGCTGCCCGATTGTTGTGACCCGGACTGTCTACCATTCTTTATTGTGTTTTGTCTGTCTGTCTTGTCTTTGTGTCCCACCTAGCCAGTGCAGGGACTGACGCCCAGTTGCTCGCCGCCATCTTAGGGCGGATTGTGGCAAATAGGTAGAGGACAGTGGGCGGGGCTGAGGTTAGGGCTCACTGTGTTGTCTTGTCTTGCTGTCCGGTTCCTGACACCTTTAGTCTCACTTCCCATCTTAGAGGTGCCCTTTGAGAGGATTGCCATGGACTTAGTGGGACCCATTGTAAAGTCTGCCAGGGGACATCAGTACATTCTAGTGGTTTTGGATTACGCAACACGATACCCTGAGGCTGTGCCTTTAAGAAATACAGCATCCAAAACCATAGCAAGAGAGTTATTTCATATGTTCTCCAGGATGGGAATTCCCAAAGAAATCCTCACTGACCAGGGCACCCCTTTTATGTCCAAGGTAATGAAAGAGCTCTGTAAACTATTCCAGATCACCCATATACTTACATCTGTATACCATCCCCAAACTGACGGGTTAGTGGAAAGATTTAACAAGACCCTGAAACACATGCTAAAAAAGGTAGTGGAAAAGGATGGCCGGGATTGGGATCACTTGTTACCATACCTTATGTTTTCCATTCGGGAGGTACCCCAAGCTTCCACCGGGTTTTCACCCTTTGAGTTGGTGTATGGCCGCCACCCTCGGGGCTTATTAGATATTGCCAAGGAAACATGGGAAACAGAGTCAACCCCATATAAGAGTGTGATCGAGCATGTGGCGCAAATGCAGGACCTTATAGCCACGGTAATGCCTGTAGTGAAAGAACACCTGCAGAGGGCGCAAGAGGCTCAGAGTAGAATTTATAATCGTTCTGCTAAGGTTAGAAGTTTCAACCCAGGTGATAGAGTCCTTATTTTAGTCCCAATAGTAGAGAGTAAATTCTTGGCAAAATGGCAGGGCCCTTATGAGATTGTGGAAAAAGTGGGGGACGTAAACTATAAGGTACACCAGCCCGGTAGGAAGAAACCTTTTCAGATTTATCACATAAATTTGATAAAGCCCTGGAAAGACAGGGAGTCCCTGATAGCATCTACAAGAAGAAATAAAGATTTTCCTCAACCAGTTCCTCCAGTAAAAATAGGGGAAACTCTTTCAGGGTCGCAGAAACAGGAGGCCAAAGAGTTTTTGCAGGTAAACAGAAGTAAGTTTTCTGACCTACCAGGGCGCACACACCTCATCAAACACCAAATAGAGACTGAGCCCAAAAGTAAAGTAAACCTCAAGCCATACAGGATACCAGAGGCCAGGAGGGAGGCGGTGTCAGCTGAGGTAAAAAGGATGCTCGATCTAGGGGTAATTGAAGTGTCCCAGAGTGAGTGGTCCAGCCCAATAGTTCTAATCCCAAAGCCCAATGGTACTTGGAGATTTTGTAACGACTTCAGAAAACTGAATGAGGTCTCCAAGTTTGATGCGTATCCTATGCCCAGAGTAGACAAACTAATTGAGAGGTTGGGTAATGCCCGGTACATAACTACCCTTGATCTTACAAAGGGTTACTGGCAGATACCACTAACTGAGAAAGCCAAAGCGAAAACTGCCTTCTCAACCCCAGAGGGGTTATTTCAGTATGTAGTCATGCCATTTGGGTTGCATGGGGCTCCTGCGACTTTCCAGAGGTTGATGGACCTAATTCTGCGGCCACATCGTGACTACGCAGCCGCCTACCTTGATGACGTGGTCATCTTTAGCGCAGATTGGGAAAGTCACCTCTGTAAGGTCCAGGCTGTCTTGGATGCCATCAGTGATGCGGGTCTCACCATAAACGCAGAGAAATGTGCGTTGGGGTTAGAGGAGGCCAAATACCTTAGCTACATAATTGGCAGAGGGTTAATCAAGCCTCAAGTGAATAAAATTGAGGCAATACAGAATTGGCCTAGACCCCTAACAAAGAAGCAGGTAAGAGCCTTTCTTGGTATTACAGGGTACTATCGTAGATTTGTGCCTAACTTTGCCTCAATAGCTGCTCCTTTATCCGACTTAACAAAAGGGGGGAAGTCGGTAATGGTAACATGGACCCCAGAGGCAGAAAAGGCGTTCCAAAGCCTTAAGTCAGCTCTGTGCCAACAGCCTGTGTTGGTTACCCCTAATTTTAAAAGAGAGTTTCTGGTACAGACAGACGCTTCTGACTCAGGGTTGGGGGCTGTGTTGTCACAAATAGTAAATGGGGAGGAACATCCTGTCATTTATTTAAGTAGAAAGTTAACTCCGGCTGAGAAAAACTATGCCATTGTAGAACGGGAGTGTCTAGCAGTCAAGTGGGCACTAGAATCCCTAAAATATTACCTGCTTGGCAGAAAATTTAGGCTAGTGACAGACCATGCCCCTCTCACCTGGATGAAGCAAAACAAGGAAAGAAATGCCAGGGTGACCAGGTGGTTCCTGTCCCTCCAAAATTTTAATTTCTCGGTGGAACACAGACCAGGGAAATTACAGGGAAATGCGGACGCACTGTCAAGGGTTCATTGCCTGTGGTCTGAAAATGCCCAGCCCTCCGGTCTGGAGAAGAGGGGGGGGATATGTAGAAGGGTGAATGGTAAGATACTGGAGGGGGTGTACATCTCACCCAGACTGCTAGCTGGGATGAGATGGTAAACTCCGGGAAAGATGTGGTTCAGCAGAGATATTCTGCTGAACTGTTGTTTATTATTTCCGGGCCTGGATTTTACTGGAATGGCGGGTAGGTTTGGTAGTGGGACCTGCCATTCCCTCCCCACTCCAGTCCACACCTTGCGCACAGGTGTAAGCAGGTGCTAATCGCTCCAGCTCATAAAAGGCAGCTCAGAGGGCTGGAGATTGCTGAGAGCCTGGAAGCCACTGACCTGTGTCAGATACTGCTGCTGTTTGTTTCTGTTTGGTTGAGTCAGGTGAGACCTCTGTTTAGTTAGAGCCCAGCCGGGCAGGTGTTTATTTTGTATCCTGCTTTTGCACAGTGCTGCTATGTTTATTTTTATGCCACAATAAAACAAAGTTGGACTTTTTATGTTAAATTGGCATAAGGACTGCATTATTCTCGCTACCCCCTACTAAAGATCCCCACAATATATATAAATATACATTTATTTATATATCTATTTTTTTAACAGTATATTTAATTGCAAAATGATGGATTCCTTTAAATTTAATTATTGAACAACGAAAGGCACTTTATTACAACGAAAATGTGTTTTATTATTTTAATAGATTAACCATGAGAGACATCGGCATTAGTGCAGAGGATCGCAAACCCAGGTAATAGCGATTCATGTAAACTGTGTTCCCTGCTTTCCCAGATGCATCCAGAGGTGTTTGCATCACTTTCTTAAGATTTTATTTGTTATTTTTAGTTGAACCAGATTTCCAAGTAAATGACCGTATGTTTTGAGCCGCATGTCTATTTTTTCCCACGGCCGTAGTTTCATCCGCACATTTACAGCCGCATAAACAATACAGCCGCACAGTTACATAGTGTGAACATAGCCCCCGGCTGGGTTCACACTCTGTATCTGTGCGGCTGTATTGCGGGCGGTAAATCATCGGCCGGATTTTTCCGGTTCATGCGTACGCTGGAAAGTATATGATATACGGCTGCACAGTGCACACTATGTATGAATCTACGGCCCTATCGTAAAGGGACCCGAAAAAAATGAACAAGACCATTGTTTGCGGCTGAAAATGCGGCCGTGGATTGACAGACGGTCCGTACGGAGTACTTCAAAAATAGCCGGCAATGATGCCGAATGCCGATGCCTCTAATAGTTAATATATTAAATTAATGGATTAAGTGGATTACGTCAGATTCCGTGGACTACGTCGATGACCAGCGGTTGTTTTTTTTTTTTTTAATAAAACGGTCAATGAGGGGTGTGGGGGTGTTTTTATTTGAATAAAAAAAATGTTTCACTTGTGTGTTGTCTTTATTTCTTTACTTTATAAACTTAGTAGTGGAAGCCGTCTAATAGACGGAATCCATTACTAAGTCGGGGCCTAGTGTTAGCCGGTATAAAATGGCTAACACTAACCCCCCATTATTACCCCAGTACCCAATGCCACCAGGGGTACTGGGAAGAGCCGGGTGCCAGTGGTCCCGGAGCGTCAAAATTGGCGCTCCTGGACCGGGCGGCAGCAGGCGGGTAAGATTTAGGCTGGGGAGGGCCTAAACCAATGGCTCTTCCCACCCTGGTGTTACCAGGCTGCTGTCGTTTTATACCGGCTTACACTAGACCCCGACTTAGTAATGGATTCCGTCTATTAGACGGCTTCCACTACTAAGTCTATAAAGTAAAGAAATAAAGACAACACACAAGTGAAATTTTTTTTTTAATTCAAATAAAAACACCCCCACACCCCTCATTGACCATTTTATAAAAAAAAAAAACACCAAACAACCGCTGGTCATCGACGTAGTCCACGGAATCCGACGTAATCCACTGGATTCCGATATCTAAAAAACAAAAAGGGAGAAACACACAAAAAACACACAAACAGGAGCACAACACCCATCATTGTGAGCGTTGTTGTGCTCCTTTCAGTATGCAGCATCTTTACAGATCGCTGCTTACAGTCTGGCCCCCAAGGGGTTAAGGGAGGATGTATTGCATCCCCCTTAACCCCTTGGGGGCCAGACTGATGTCAGACTGCACCCATCCCAGCAAGGAAGGGGTTAAGTGACCCCCCTTCCTTACTGGGATAGGTGCAGTGCAGGGGAGGGGGTGGGGAGAGCTCTATACTAACCCCGATGTGTCCTCTTCGCTGGTCCGCAGAACAATGAAGTGACTGTACTGCGGACCGGCTCTTTATATGTGCACTCAGCCGATCAGCCAATCAGCTGAGCGCACATATAATTCTAAATGTTTCTTCTAATAATGCTATTGTGATAACATAATTAGAAGAAACATTTGATATTTTAATTAAAGTAAAGTGATGATTAGTACAGAATGCTCTATTGCCGGCAATATGAATTAACGGCTTACTGGAGCTTCCTGTACTAATTAATATTTAATTAATAAAACACATTTTTGTTGTAATAAAATCAGTTTCGTTGTTCAATAATTTAATTTAAACGAATCCGTCATTGTGCAATTAAATATACTGTCAAAAAATAAATATATATATATAAATATACATTTATTTATATATATATTTATTTTAACAGTATATTTAATTGCAAAATGATGGATTCGTTTAAATTTAATTATTGAACAACGAAAGGGACTTTATTACCACGAAAATGTGTTTTATTAATTCAATATATTAACCATGAGAGGCATCGGCATCGGCATACTGCAGAGGATCGCAAACCCCGGTAATAGCAATTCATGTAAACTGTTTCCCTGCTTTCCCAGATGCATCCAGAGGTGTTTGCATCACTTTCTAAAGATTTTATTTGTTATTTTTAGTTGAACCAGATTTCCAAGTAAATGACCGTATGTTTTCAGCCGCATGTCTATTTTTTCCCACGGCCGTAGTTTCAGCCGCACATTTACAGCCGCATAAAAAATACAGCCGCACACATACATAGTGTGAACATAGCCTACAGGGTTAACTCCATGGGGGGATAACAATGTTGCATTCTGAAGTGGGTGTCTTCATAGAAATAATGAAGAATTTATGGAATGCCAGATGTCATTCTAAAGCTCCACAACATGCAGTATCTGGTTGATTTGTATGGTTCCTAATTACCAGGAGACACTGTGAATATCATAGGACAACTTATTTAGCTAATCAATTCTAAATATTTCACTACCAGGCGGTAACTAATTCAGCTGAAGACATTCGCACTTTTTGTTTCGTGTGTACAAAGAGATAGAGAAATGTTGCGTGGAGACATATCTGTGATGAATATGCATTTATGTTTGAGCAGATATAATACAACATCTGGGATTATGAATAACCCAATCTAATCCCAAACCAGTCCTCCTCTCGGTGAACGCTCTTTTATTTCAGACAATATTTCTATCAAGAGATTGGCGCTGCTGTTGTTTGAACTCAGAAAAGTTTTGCAAAACTCCAGCAGTCTCTGCTTATGATTCATAATAAATGCCGCTCAGATTTCCCTGACAGACTGATTTCCCCAGGCTCAGGAAAAATTAACATTTTGAGAAAAAGAGAACAGAATCTAAAAAGAACTTTCTTTGTGTATTGGATAAATATAGTTACCCAATATTGTTACCCAGTTATTGCATTGACATGGATCATGTCCAGAGCAGGAGAGGTTTTCTATGGGAATTTGCTACTTCTCTGTACAAATTCTTACATGGACAGAGGTGGCAGCAGAGACAACGGTGTCAGACTGGAAAGAATACACCACTTCCTTTAGGGCAGGGGATAGTTTGGTGCCTAGACTGCCAAACCAACTGACTTTGGCTGTCCAGGCATGAAGCAAATTGTAGTTTTGAAACAGCTGGAGGGCTTAAGGTTCACCACCCCATGGTATATAGTGACCGATAAGTACGACTTTTTTTTTTTTTTTTTAACATAGAAGTAATAGTGATGAGCGAGCATGCTCGTCCGAGCTTGGTACTCGTTACTCGGACGAGCATCTTGCGATACCCGAGAAAATGGCATAATCCGTTTCCTGTAAGTTTGGGCGCAATTTATCAGCCAATCAACATGCAGGAGACTCTTTGGTACATCCTGCGATCCCATGGGACCCATACATGTCGATAGCAGCAATTGGTTGGCCAGATCAGATGACCCTGGCATATAAAAAGTTGTGTCAGCGGGGCTCGGCTCACATGCATTCTGGAAGACAATAGGGACAGAGCTGCTGCTTTTCAGGGAGAGCATTAGGGAGGGAATTAGCGTTCCGGTGAGCAGGGATACTATATACAAAACCCAACAGCCCTTTTAAGGTCTTAAAATCTTTTTTTTTTTTTTTTTGATTACTCCAGACTGCTGGCTGGGACTTGAAGTGCAGCTAACACGATTTTAGCAGCACACTGTGGTGACAGCAGGTGTTACATACAGACCCCAAAGAAGTCCTCAGTACTATTATATTTTTTGTGGCTGGTGCTGCTGCTGTACATTGTATTGCTGTGATTTGTAGTACAGCTGCATAAAACATCACGGCGCATTGTCCAGTGTAACAGGTGGTATACACCATATACCACCACTTACACACAGACTATACGACAATCTCCAAAAACTAGTGTGACCAGTATATTTTCTTGTTTCTTCGTGCAGTCACATCCAAGCTCACTGCTAATTGCCCTGTGTAAGAGGGTGTCATACAGTATATAGCTGCAGTTACCCAAAGATTTTATACGTGAACCTCCAAAAACTAGTGTAACCACTGACCAGTATATTTTCTTGTTTCTTCATTTCTTTGTGCAGTGATATCCAAGCTCACTGCTAATTGCCCTGTGTAAGAGGGTGTCATACAGTATATAGCTGCAGTTACCCACAGATCTTATATGACAACCTCAAAAACTAGTGTGACCACTGACCAGTATATTTTCTAATTTCTTCATTTCTTTGTTCAGTCATATCCAAGCTCACTGCTAATTGCCATGTGTAAGAGGGTGTCATACAGTATATAGCTGCAGTTACCCAAAGATTTTATACGACAACCTCAAAAACTAGTGTGACCTTTGACCAGTATATTTTCTAATTTCTTAATTTCTTCGTGCAGTCATATCCAAGCTCACTGCTAATTGTCCTGTGTAAGGGGGTGTCATACAGTATATAGCTGCAGTTACCCACAGATTTTATATGACAACCTCCAAAAACTAGTGTGACCACTGACCAGTGTATCTTTTAATTTCTTCATTTTTTCGTGCAGTCATATCCAAGCTCACTGATAATTGCCCTGTGTAAAAGGGTGTCATACAATATATAGCAGCAGTTACCCACAGATTTTATATGACAACCTCCAAAAACTAGTGTGACCACTGACAAGTATATTTTCTTATTTCTTTATTTCTTAGTGCAGCCATTTCCAAGCTCACTGCTAATTGCCCTGTGTAAGAGGATGGCATACACCATATAGGACCACTTACACACAGACTCTATACGACTACCTTCAAAAGTAGTCTGAGTAATATATTTTCTTGGCTTGATGTGATCTGTAGTGCAGCTATCTCAGTTTTGACTGTGCAGTGTCCATAAAATGGTAAACCCCAGGGGTAAGGGTCAAGGATGAGGGCGTGGGCTTGGGGTTCTAAGCGATGCAGTGGGCAGAGGCCATGGTTCTGGGCAGGGTGACACAGCACCCCTTGAGGAGGGAGCAGTGGTACTCCCCAGACATTCACTCCCTAGCTTCCTCTTGCAAATTATAGGGCCTCATGATACATATGCTATTGAAATCACACCAGCGTGAACAGGTGATCACGTGTATAGCGGATAATGTGTCCAGTAACTTATCCACCACCCAGTCTTCCACACAGTCCACCCCTGCTAGCCAAGCCTGGCCCCTCCAGGGAAAGGAGGGATTCAGATCCACCACCATGCTCCCAGAAACTCATTTCTGGACCCGAGTACGAGCAACCGGAGCAGTCAATCTGTCCCGATGCCCAAACTATGCAGCTTACAGAGTCATTGGGTGATGAGATTGGGGACTTGCAAGCAGGGTTGCAAGAGGTGTCTGATGATGACGATGAGACCCGGTTGTCAGACAGTGATGTTGTTGTGATGGATGTTACTCAAAGTGAGGAGCAGAGTGAGGAATTAGAGGAAGAGCTGGTGCATGAGGGCGAGGTGACTGACCTTAGCTGGGTGGATAAGCCTAGTGAAGACAGTGCTTCTGAGAGGGAGGCAAGTTCAGCCACAGAACTGGTTGGAAGAGGAGTGGGCAGAGGGAGAAGTAGGGGCAGAGCGAGTAGATCAGCAAATGTTTCTAGGAGTCAAACTCTGGTGGCCAGGCCTAGATGTTCCCAAGTCTGGAGGTTTTTTAAAGAAAGTGCGGAAGACCGACGGAATGCAGTGTGCAACGTGTGGCATGCCAGGATCAGCAGGGGAGCCACCACTACCAGCCTAACCGCTACCAGCATGCGCAGGCATATGAGTACTAAACACCCCACTCAGTGGAACCAAGGCCGTTCAGTGAGTACAAGTCGCACCCCTATTCATTCCCCTGTGTCACATGCTAGCTCTGTCAGTCCCCCCACCCAGGCCTTAGGCACGAGTGCCTCCCACCCTACACGCACCCCTGCACCTCCACTATGTTCCACACCCTCCAGCAAGGTGTCCAAGCGCAGCTTTCAACTGTCCCTGCAGCAGACCTTTGAATGGAAGCGCAAATACACTGCCACTCACCCGCATGCACAAGCCCTAAATGTGCACATAGGCTAACTGCTGAGCTTGGAGATGCTGCCCTATCAGCTGGTAGAGACAGAGGCTTTTAGGAACCTCATGGTGGTGGCTGCCCCTTGGTACTCTGTCCCCAGCCGCCACTACTTTTCTTGGTGTGCTGTCCC
This sequence comes from Dendropsophus ebraccatus, assembly GCF_027789765.1. Classification (NCBI taxonomy): domain Eukaryota; kingdom Metazoa; phylum Chordata; class Amphibia; order Anura; family Hylidae; genus Dendropsophus; species Dendropsophus ebraccatus. The sequence continues at coordinate 69,266,751 of NC_091464.1, forward strand.
ATCCCTACACCAGCATGTGTCAGATAACATCATCTGTGCCCTGACCAACGCGGTCAGTGACAAGGTCCACCTAACCGTGGACAAGTGCTGGCGGGCAGGGACACTATATCTCCCTGACAGCACATTGGGTCAACTTGGTGTAGGCTGGGACAGAGTCTTCCGCTCATGTGCTGCCTACACCGAGGATTGCGGGGCCTACCTCGGTCACGGTCTCTCGTGAATTTTATTCCCCTTTTCTCCTCTTCTACTTCCTCCTCTCTATTACCCTCCAAGAGCACGTCGCTTCCATTTGTTAGCACTAGGTGCATCAGCACTGCGGTGGGTAAGGCTGTGTTAAAATTGCTGAGCTTAGGTGACAAGAGGCACACTGCCCAGAAGCTGTTGCAGGGCATCACGGTGCAGACCGATCTTTGGCTCGCACCGCGGAACCTCAAACCAGGCATGGTTGTGTGTGACAATGGGCGGAACCTGGTGGCAGCTCTGCAACTCGGCAGCCTCACACATGTGCCCTGCCCGGCCCACTTGTTCTACCTAGTGGTGCAGTGGTTCCTTAAAACCTCCCTAAAATGGCTGACTTGCTCACCAAGAAGCGGCGCATCTGTGCGCATTTCCGCAAGTCAACCACAGATGCTGCCACCTTTAGGGCAGTGCAAAGGCGCTTGCAACTGCCAGCTCACTGACTGCTGTTCAACGTGCCCACTCAGTGGAATTCCACCTTCCAGATGGTAGCCAGAGTTTACCTGCAATGTAGAGCTTTTGTGGAATGCCAGATGTCAACCTCGGCAAGAAGTGGTAGTCAGGTCAGTCAGCTTCCTCAAATCTACAATGAGGAGTGGACGTAGATGTCTGCTATCTGTCAGGTACTGGGCCCCTTTGAGAAGTTAACACAGATTGCCTTAGTCTCAGGAAACGGGGGAACAACATCCGCTGCTAGATAGCCAGCCCACCCTCACGTCTGTTTCTCAGCATGAAGTAGAGGAGGAGGAAGAGGAGCAGGAGGAGCAGACTGCTGCCGCGACTGAAGAGGGTACTCATGCTCAATCCTTAGCTGTTGAGTGTGTATGGCCTGAAGAGGAGGAATTGGTGGAGGAGGAGAAGGAAATTGAGAGCCTTTTGAGAAGAGGGAATTCTTGTATGTTGGGACCCTGGCGCACATGGTTGACTTTATGTTAGGCTGTCTTTCCCGTGACCCTTGGGTTAAATTTTTTTTTTACAACACCGATTACTAGGTGTTCACCCTCCTGGAGCCTCGGTACAAGCAGAACTTTTCCACTCTCATTCCTGCAGAGGAACGCTGTATGAGAGTGAATCAATATCAACAGGCCCTGGTGCAGAAGCTGAAAAATTACTTTCCATCTGACACTACTAGCGCCAGAGGACGTAGTTCTGTAGGCCAAAAAGCGCGGAAGAGGAGGGGTTTAGCCAGCAGTTTGTCAAGGAGCAGGGGAACACTCTTCAAGGCCTTTGACAGTTTCATAGCATCCCAGCAAGACTATGTCACCTGTCCCCAGTCTAGACAGAGTAGGGGGGAGGCTTTCAGAAAGATGGTGAGGGAGTACCTTGCTGACCATACCAATGTCCTTGATTACTCCGCTACATACAACTACTGGGTTGCAAAGCTGGATTTGTGGCCCTAACTGGCGTTTTATGTCTTGGAGGTGCTGGGCCGCCCTGCCGCTGGCATGTTGTCAGAGCTGTTCTTCAGTGCAGCTGGTGGCATCATCACTGATAAGCACACCCACCTGTCAACTGACAGCGCTGACGGGCTGACGTTTATAAAAATGAACAAAGCCTGGATTTCACCTGAATTCAACTGTCCTTCCGGGGAAATCAGCTTAACATGAGAATTCTTTGTATATCCTCTTCTGCTCCTCTTTTTCCTCCTCCTTTAATTCTCAGCCAACAGCCAATTATTCTTCCGCCATGCTGTGTCTGGCATAATTTTTGGGTGGCTCACCTGCTACCGCTTCTACCTGGGTCACTCTGTCATCACCGCCATGCTGTGTCTGGCAAAATATTTGGGAAGCTCACCTGCTACCGCTTTTACCTTGTCCACTCTGTCCTCACCACCATGCTATGTCTGGCATAATTTTTGGGAGGCTCACCTGCTACCGCTTCTACCTGGGTCACTCTGTCCTCACCGTCATGCTTTGTCTGGTATAATTTTTGTGAGGCTCATCTGCCACCACTTCTACCTGGGTCACTCTTTCAGGTTCTCCGGTTTCCTTCCATACTACGTAAAACATAGAAGAAAGCAGTCAAAGACAGTTAGCCCTCTTTTTCACCTATGCCGCAATTAATGCCTCCTTGATTAGAATGCCTTGGTTTGAGCATATGAGAGATACTGGGGTTAGTATATCTAAATACACTGTGAGAAGATCCTCTCAAGCTCTTTGAAACAATTGAATTGGTATTTTCAAGGTTTAAATGAGAAAGGAAGATGGTGTCCTGGCCGGACTTTCCAGCCAAAAGACCACCTACCATTTTGAGCATCCAATCACAGGATTTTCTCAGTCATGAATAAGGACTGGTGTGGTCAGTGTTTTATAAAGCTTGAAAATAAAGATTCAGTTGTTTTAAAGAGCTGGAGAGGATTTTCATACAGTCTATTTGAATATATATAAAATATATATGTATACAGTTGCAGTACCCCGGGTTACTAGGTGGTAACAGCAGTGGGCTCGGTGGTGGTGTTTTGATTGGGCACTTGTCACGGTGGCCAGGAATGGTGATGCCCACCCCTGGGTATCCTAGCACTAGGCTTTGTAAATGTAACACTGGGTTTGTGGGTGTAGGTGTAGGTGCAGGTGCGGAGCAACAATCACAGAGTCCAGCACTTAACCAGGACAACACTTTACTTAAGGAATCTTTAGTGCAATACAGTTTAAGAATGGATGTGTTCAAAAAACCATCACAAAAATTGGCATACGTCTTTTCTCCTGATGAACATCACAGAGTACTTGGCTTAGGTACTTGTAGTGAAGGTAGTAGGTGTTACTTGGGTGTAGTAAGGTTCTGGGGCTGTTTTGGGGCTTGCCCAGTGGAGCAGATCTCTGCCAGGACCACAAGTTGTATGTGACTTGTGGTGAAAAATCTTATACTCACAGTTAAGACTGAAAAGAAAGAAGAAGAAGACTGCTTTATGCCAGAAGAGCCCACAGAGTGTTAGGTCTAGTAGTTCGAGTCCCAGGGTTGAACAGTTGGGTGTAGCTAACCCTCAAGGTTTCCCAAGTAGGTCGAGCAGGAATTGACGGAGTTTGTCGACTTCAGACTAATCTCTGTTCTAGACTGTCCTGACTAACTGACTGTAGAACAGGTTATCCCAGGCATAGGTAGTGTTTTCCCAGGTGACAATTAACCCACCTGTGGGTTTAGCACTGCAAACTGTGTACTAGAAAGTATCTCATAAGAATCTGTAATATGTGGCTCCTGACAAGGCCCTGGATCTCAGGTCAGGCCTGGCTATAAACTTCAGAAGGAACTCTTGCTTTGACTTTGTCTTTCTCTACTATTCACTAAAAAAGACCCCTTCCACCAGGAACTAACTATCCCATATAGGGGTGACCGGAATTACCTCCTATTGGCAGGGAAAGTGTTAAAAAGAAAGAGGTGTACAGTAAGAGAGGGATAAGTAGAGAAGTGTGAGGCACTTTAGCCAGTGATTGGACAACATGAACCAAGACATGAACCCAGTTAACCCTTCAGACCTTCCGCTGTGCAATAAAAATAGAGGAGAGTGAGACACCACAATTATCCCACAATACCTTTTGACAGGTGGAATACAGACTTAGTGGCACATCACTACAGGGACACTACACAGTGTCTCAATAGTTCTTCACTTTTTCCATACTATGTTGTTTCCTTCTCTTATGCTGCCAAACTAAATTTATCCCAGGCCATCATATTCTTCTGCGTCTTCTCCCATACATACAGTATCTGATCTTCTCATTCCATACTTTCTCAAGGCAAACTTCAAGAACTACAGGGAAATTATTCAGCTCAAAAAGAATAAAGGCTGGAGAACACATTAAAAGTTGAGGTTATGAATTTTATCTTATACAGGCTGCAGTTCTGGTTCCAGTTAAGGACTAAACCAGAATTCAGGGAACACTCTTTCTATCACTCTTGCCCCATACCATTTCTGTATTTTGCAATTGCCCCAGATGAACCTGTGACCGATGACCTGCCCTGAGATGGCTGCAGTCCTCTTCTTCAATTACATTCTGCAATAAGTTGTTGAGTCTTGTACACAATGCAATAAGATGGGCACAACCCTTGTGGAGCCTTCTTGACCTCTGTACATATTACGTTGTGTTTATATACTGACCTATGAGCTTTGTGCTCTTTTGTGTATCACGTTTTCCCAAAACGCAATTGTTGTTTTACCCTATCTTAGGCTCGCCGTGTCTAAATCTCGAAGTAAAAGTAATAAGATTCTGACTATTTTAGTGTATAGGTTTAGCTTGTAATACCCCTAGATCGACGAATTGAAGAAATTGCATTGTTGGAGTTACATCTGGTTACAATTGCTCCTACAGCAGCTAGGTCCCATTTACGTGAATTGGCCTAATTTGTAGTAGCAGGCACAATCAAATGTATAGCACTATGATTGGTATAGAATTAAGAAACATAGAGGACTACATAGTCCCTACAAGTAGCAGATTGGTGAGGGGCCCAGTAGTTTGACCTCCATGATCTAATATTATTTTTAACTTCTATAACCACAAAACTACATAAAAACACACACAGATGGTGCCTGAAAATCACCAGCTACAGGTTAAAGATTGTTCATGCTGCTATAGTAAGTAATGGCATATTGCATACTGCCTAATCTGTAGGAGTCTGACTACAGGGAGCATCACTATTCTCAGCATGAAGAAGATTTAGGACTAATAAAGCTCTAGAGCTTTTTCACAGATGCTTCCTGCACATTGAAGGTTCAGGCAACCTGCTGTATAAAGAACGGCAAAAAGCCCCCAACACTGTAAAAAAAGAAAAAAATAATAATAATAAGGGGGGATACATCTATTTATCAACTACAGGTTTGTAAAGGAAAAAAAACTCAAGTTGTATGTCCTACAGGGGGTGGTGTATTCTTATTAGTCCGACACAGTGCTCTATGCTACCATTTCTCTCCATGCTAGGAACTGTCCATAGCAGTAGAGGTTTGCTATGAAGATTTGCCACTACTCTGGCCTGTACTTGACATGGACAGAGGTGGCAGCAGAGACCACTGTGTCTGAATAGAGAGATACAACTTTCTCCAGGACATACACATAGAATTTTTTTTTAAACAGAAATAGTTTATAACTTTTTAAAACTTTCTAGTACCAGTTGATTTAAAATAATAATAATAATAATAATAATAATAATAATAATAATAATAATAATAATATTTAACATAAGCAACATTTTAAATAACCAGTTTTTTTGTTTTGTTTTTTACTCCCCCCCCCCCCCCCCTTTACAACCAATAGGTCTCCTAAAAATGTCACCAAGTCCACCAAGCTATTGTCTTCAGCGTTGAATTGTTTGTTTGGGAACTTGTAAACCACACGCTAGGAGAGAGGACAAGCTAAAGCAGGCTTTGAGGAAGAAGAAGAGATTAAAATAAATGAAAGATAAGGATAAAATATGTAAATAAAAGAAATAGCAGGAAATGAGAAAGAAACAGCTGAGGCTGGGGGGAAGGAGCGGCGTGTGAGCAGTTCTTCCATTGAAGCAGCTGTAGTGAAGGAGAGTGATAAGATGAATTCAGACTATGCTATTGTGTACTGTATGCAGTGTATGGTAATGATAGGGCTCGCTGCACATTGTACAACAAGGTATATAGAAATATTGTTATAGCAACCAAAGAGGATTGCGTCCCGGCTTCCGATAATTACACGCCGCCATCGTTAAGACAACTTTAATTGCCTAATCTTACAAAGACGGCATTCTGCAAAGCGGCAAATATGGTTTTAGTGAGATAACTTTAATATTGGCTCCTTAATAAACATACTCAGTGCATCCCCAAAAAAGCCATAGTAAAACCAATGAAATGTGAAATAGCGCCATAATTATGTCAGAGAAAATTTACAGGTTACCAAGTTCTCCAAATTAATAGTGCAGATTTATGTCCGCAGGTTGGAGAATTCCTGTTGATTCTCCACCGGGTCTTCACGCTTTCAGACTAATTATTTAGCAAAATTAAAAAATAGGGTTGGAAAAATATTGGTTTTAGTAAGAAAAGGCGCTGGCTGCAAGGAAGGACCTAGAATACAATTATTGTGTATAGTCAGAATTAAAGGGGTATTCCCATCCCAACTAATATACTTATAGGGCTCAGCAAGTTAAACAGCTGTGCAAATACAAAAACATACATGGGTATGTGATACTCTGTTAGGAGTAGTGTATATTATATGTATCAGTGGTTCTGAGGTACTGTAGGTTAAAGCTTTTGAAAGGGGTATTCCAAAATAGACTTACTTTTCTCCTTTTCATAGGATAGGGGGCAAGTGTGAAATTGCAATGGTTAAACCACTAGACACCCCACCATCTCCAGAATTAGGTCCCATCTTCTTTGTTTTGAACAAAGCAACAGGTCGGCATCTAGGGAGCTCCATTCAAAACAAAGGACCCTGTTTTGGAAATTGCGGTTTGTAGTGGTTGGTTCCCTGTGGAATCTGTGGAATAGGTAAAGTTAGTCAAACCTTTAAGGGTTTTTCTAGCATGTTGCAATATTGTATTGAATTTATATCATAAGAAACTGGGTAAACGCCTCTGTGTGCATACTATCTTTACTGAGAAGACCCCTCCTCCTCTATTCGGCAATGCGAGTTTTAGTAGTTGTCTGAAAGTTATCCCTTCTCCTAATAGTCTATTCTGGTCAAATTTTGTTGCTTGTTCGAGTTACTTGCCACTGATGGTAGCGTCTCCACCCAAATTAAAGAGGTTATCCATGATGAGAAAAACACAGCTTCTTTCCTTAACAAAGCAGTGCCACCCCTGTTCTGAGGTTGTGTGTGGTACAAGAGCCTAACTCTCTTCAATGGAGAGGAGATTCAATACCACATACAAACTAAGAACAAGAGTGGTGTTTTTTCTGGAGGGCGGGAAAACCACAGAATGGAGTCTATGGAACTGACTGGAGCTGCAGGCTCCATTGTGTTAACTGACAGGTTCTCTGCGGCTGCTATTCAATGAATAGCGGCAGCAGGAAACTGACATGTAAGTTTTTTGCGTGGCCGCTAGCAATCCCGGTCAGAGTGTATACTATGTGTATACACTCCGGACGAGATTCCCTCTAGCTTCAGCACAATGTAAGTTAAGTATTAATCTCGGCAGTATTGCAAATCGGTATCAACGGCCGTGATTAATACTTAATTTACGTTGTGTGAACATGGCCTTAGAGTGTCCTGGAAAACTCCATAGGCTGTATACATGTTTTCCAGGACTCCTTTGAGCTGCATTCAACTTCTCCAGCCACTGTTATTCCAATGCCAAGCATTTTGAATCAATCATGTTCGAATCACACAAATTTCTAATTGTCACTAATCCACCCAGGCTATGGTCACACGTAGTATGAGACCAGCCACTTCGTGACCCGGCCGGGTCACGGAACGGCCAGTCTCAGAAAAGATCATCTCGGCCAGTACTGCAGTACCGGCTGGATGATCTTTAGCGCCGCTGAGTTCTGATGCAGGTTAATTAGTGCGCGCCCGCATCAGAACTCCCCACAGCACATAATGGAGCGTGCGACCGGAGCCGATATTATGTGAACAGTCAGTTTTCTACGGTGCTGCTGGGGATCCTGGCCAAAGTGTATACTATGTGTATACACTCCTACAGGATTCCCTTAGCCTGCAGCACTACGTAAGTACAGCAGAAATCACGGTTGTTGTAACAACGGCCATTATTTCTGTGGAACTTACGTAGTGTGAACATAGCCTAATACTGTAAATACAGATGTGTCCATCCTTTCCTTTACCTTAGTTAAAGCCTTCAGGTCCAATTCAATACAGTATCATGACACAAGTACAATCTATACACTTAGGGGAAAGATTATTAGGAATCTTCTGTGCCGAATTAAAAAATTCCCCCAGCAGTGCATAGGCTCACAGAATTTATGTAGCCTAAGCTTTTGAGAATAAAATTGTGCTAATATTTGGTATTTGCGCCCATATGGGCCTCTTGGATAATAAATGTCCCCCTTAGCGACAGAGTGTCAGGAAATAATGTTTTTTTGAAAATCTGGTAATCTCATACTATGTATGAATACATTAATAAATGAATTAAGAAAGGACACATCTGTAAAAAAAAAATGCCCCTACATGTTATTATCAGTCTAATTTTATGTATATTGTATATGCAAATTAAAAATTAGATTCTCTAGATTGCATTGACATTACTTATATAGTCAGCACAAAATTCAGACAATCTTATTTCTACATGGTGATCTTGATGTGCAGATGACCAGAAGACAGAGTAAAGATCAATTATAAGTCTCCATTCAATTAAAAATTCATAGAAAATGCTCTTTACCCTAACATGTACATGTTTTATAGACTTTCATTTAATCACCCAACAACCCAGTCATGTCTTATTAATGGAATTAAAGGAATCTGTAATTACTACAATGATATTGTGTCATATACAGAAGATATATTTTTGCTCCATTTGTGGCTTTTGGACCTCTCTCAACCTCCTGCTTAACAAATTGTGATGCTGAATTTTTTTCTTTTTTTTTCTAATTTATTTATTTATTTTTAAATATTTATAATTAGTCATTAACTTTTAAAGGAATAGCCTAATAAATAAGGTTCCTCTCACCACAGCACATAGCAAAGCTTACTTTCATGGCAACAGCCAAATAATCTGATTAACCTATTAAGGAATAGCTAATTCATGGATGAAATAAGGATCCAGGGTAACCAAGATGGTAATGATGTTAATGCCAGGCATTCAATCCAAGACACCATTATGAACCCTAAATACCTAATGCTAAACATATAACAAAAACAAGCCTATTAGTGACTGCTGTAAAAAGGAGTATGGGAGGTCACTAGGGGGTAAAAATAGCAATCTGATTACGGTTTCCAAGTAAAAAATTAATAAGTTCTATGTTTCCCCAACTAATAGAGCATATGGACATTACTTGTGGAGATCACCATCTTCTTACCACCTCTACATACCGGAGCAGTGTGCCACTGGGAAGAGTAGTTCCTACTTTAAAGGACTCAACATATATTCTTTATGCTCATATTTTCATTTATTCTTCTTTATACTACATAATTAATGTTGAGCGGATTTGTCAAAATTTCCTGATTTAGCAATGTTTAGAAATGCTGAACCCGAATGCTCTCCAATTGATTTCCTGTGGCTGCAGAAGCTGGATGACGCCATTGGGAGTCCTGGAAAACATGTATACAGCAATAGTCATGTATAGGACATAGGCTGTACCCATGTTGTCCTGGCAGCACTAGGGCTGCATCCAATTTTTGGATCCACGGGGAGTCAAACCTGAGCATTTGGGCTCATATAACGTTGCCAACCCCAACATTTGTACAGATCCACTTAAGCCTTTACATAAGCTGCTTTCTGCAGTTTCTCAAAAAGAAGTCCACCAATAGGCCTCCTGCACTTGGGTTATAGAGTTTGGCCAACCATCCCCCTTACTCCCTACCCTTGCGTTAAAACAATAAAAAAGCCCATATGTTATGACTGCGCAGTCAGGGAAGAGATGGGGAAGACATAGACAGTGTACCCAGCACTTGTCCCTGCCCTCCTGCCTCTATCTGTCCTAGGTGGCTGCATCAGCTGTGGTAGTATAGTCTACAAACTGTAAATTACCGTAAGTAAATTTGTTGTTCAGTAAAGTGTCTACTATATATATATATATATATATATATATATATATATATATATACACACACAGTGGTGCCTTGGATTACAAGCATAATTCGTTCTGGGACTTTGCTTGTAATCCAAATCCACTCTTAAACCAAAGCAAATTTTCCCATAAGAAATCACTAATATGCAGACAATTGGTTCCACGCCCCAAAAATAATGATTTTATATTTTGAATAACATGTAAAAGAGATGAAACAAACATCCAGAAACAGCAAAATATGTCATATTATAAGTTACTGTGCAGTATAGCAATCAGCATGTGGAGTAAAATGTATAATAAGTGCATAAACCTGAAACACAGCAGCAGTTTGTAGATACAGGATGGAACTGCAGATCCCTATAATGCAGTAGTGTAGTATAACAGGCTAGAATAGAGAAGCAGGACTGTCAGAGATCTGTGTGGTCACATGACAGCAATGAAGAAGGGGTGTGTGCTCAGCATGGACTCATCAGGACTGACAGAGACTGCAGGGAGCATGAAGGAATGAGCAGGGCAGATGTGGGCACATACATGCAGCACTCTGTCCGGGGAGAGAGGGGTTACAGCTATGAAAAGATCACCTCCACAGTCCTGTCCCCTGATGTAGGCCCCAGCCTGAAGTGGATCTTCTATGATTTGTAAGGCAAGGGAGACTTCCTGGGTCAGAGTACAGTGCTGTAGACCCCGCTATATAGACCATGTCCCTCCCCAACTCGCGCTCCCACCTAGTACAGGGAGCTCTTAAACCAAAACAATGCTCTTAAACCAAGTCACAATTTTGAAAAACTGTGAGCTCTTAAACCAAAATGCTCTTAAACCAAGTTACTCTTAAACCAAGGTACCACTGTATATATATACTGGTAACTTGGTTTAAGAGTAACTTGTTTTAAGAGTAATTTGGTTTAAGAGCCCACAGTTTTTTAAAAGGGGGGAGGGGCATGGTCTGCACAGCGGGGTCTACAGCCCTGTACCCTGACCCAGGAAGTCTCCCTCACCTTCCAAATCATAGCATATCCACTTCAGGCTGGGGCTTGCATCAGGGGACAGGACTGTGGGGGTAATCTCTCCATAGCTGTAACCCCTCTCTCCCCGGACAGAGAGTGCTGCTATACTGAGCTCACATCCGCCCTGCTCATTCCTTCATACTATATGCAGTCTCTGTCAATCCTTGTGTTTCCCATCCTCTCCATTGCTGTAAAGTAACTTATAATATCACATATTTAGCTGTTTCTAAATGTTTGTTTCATTTGTTTTACATGCTATTCAGAATAATAAATCATAATTTTTTGGGGTGTGGAACCAGTTGTTTGCATTACTATGATTTCTTATGGGAAAATTTGCTTTGGTTTAAGAGTGGATTTGGATTACAAGCACAGTCCCGGAATGAATTATACTCGTAATCCAAGGCACAACTATATGTATGTATATATATATATATATATATATATATATATATATATATATATATATATATATATATATATATATATACAGTATATGTATATATATATATATATATATATATATATATATTTTTTTTTTTTTTTTTTTTTAAAGATAAAGTTTTATTCCACTATAGAAAGCTCTATAACATCTGATATCTGTTAAAATTGATACTGACAAAAAAACAAAACAAAAAATGTGCACCCAGATATCTTCAAAACTCTTGCTTCTGCCATGTCTTAGGCAGATATGTAAGTGATTATAGTTGCAGTCTAATTAGACATTCCTCTTCTGCTCTTAGAGGCTACTTTTGGATAGTGTACCTCTTGATGAGAGATCGTTGACTGCTAAACATGGCTATAGGATGCTTCCAGGACTGAAAAAAATATGATGGTTGGTTGTTTGAATTTTTTTTGCCATTTAGACCTGTGTGAACAAGCTGATAAGCGGTGATGGGAGAAGTGGTTTTGTGAGGGAACACAATAAACAGGTGCCAGATAGCCTAGACAGCCAGTAGACAGAATTGGTTGATGAGTCTACAACTACAAGAAGCTCCTAAATTTTCGTTGTCCACCATCCAGACACATGTTGTCCCTTTTATGCTCATACCATTCCCAGGCACTAGCAGAAGGGAATTTAGTGTCATCTTTATTTGTAGTGGTGTCATGAATTAGAAACCTGGGATGCTTGGGATCTCATCGTGTTCAGATTTGAATAAGGAGGGCTCATTTAATCTTGCCCATGCTTTGGATGATCTGAAGAGCCATCACATATCATAATCAATCTCCCCTAGTTGTCATATGAGGGACACTAACAGTTTAGTGATATGTACAGAACATCCTGCTGTGACGTGTTGTCTCCCTGTCTTCCAACTGGCATTTTTCCGCAGGGTAATGCTCCCCAAACACCAGCGTTTCCTAGGAATTTCTGTGCCCTATTATAACACTTCCTTGACCTTCTGGTCACCAGTGATATCGCTGGTTGAGCATATATGTGGATCTAGCTTTGGTACCCTATGTCCCGCTTAGCAAATCAGTGGATGCGGTGGGATAGCACACTGATTGGCTTGGCCGGACATCAGTAAGCAGTTAGCCCGAGAATCAGGCTGTAGCTCGGACAGGTAATGTATTAACCAGGCAGCGGTGGGCTGAGGGGGCAGGAGAGAAAAGTACACAGTATTGCAGTGGATTTTGCTGCTGAATGTGCAGTGTGAAATCTGCAGCGATACTGTATGTGTGAAGACACCATTAGTTTGTTTGGTGGTCTATCCTAAGCATTGATCAAGTATGTTAAATAGAATGTACTACTTTGCTTGGTGTAAAAAAAAAAATGATGCCACCTGGTGTTGGCAAGCGTGAAGATCCCAGCAGCACAGTCAATTTTGATAACTGCCAGGGCGCCAGGCCAGCTTCCAGTGCACCGAGCAGGCCTAATTGCACAACAAGAGACTGGTGTAGATGGCAGGAGCTTGTTTAAAAAATGGACTGCACCGCTGAGATCTATGCACTGGCACCAACCAGGTAGTAAAAAAAATATATACAAATAATATTTACAGCAAGCAAAGTGGTACATTCACTTTAAAGTCCCTGGAAGCACCTTTATCAACCTGTATAAAATTCAGATGTACCTCACCTTTCCTTTCCACAGGACTTAATATATTACAGGATGATTTGAATAAAAAAAGAGAAAACAATTCTGCAATACTCTGTCAGGAGTTGTATAGGCTATATATGTTTGTGTGGTGCCCTACTGGTGGTGATGTGAATTGCAGCCTGTTGAACATTTTGCCATGAGAAATTAAAATCTATAACTAAGCCTAAAGCCAGTTAAAGGTCGACACATCTCTATACAACCATGGTGAGAGGTAAAATGTTGATGCAGAGAGACTGTAGCGTCAACCAAAGTTCATCCATCCATTTTCATTTTATTTTTTATTGAATAACTGCCCAGAGGCAAATTGCTGCCATTTGCTGGTGCGATACAATAGTCCTAATTCGCCTACAGCACTTTTTTTTTCTATGCCTGGGAACTTCCAGTCACCAGTCATCCCCAGGCTGCTAGTAAAGGAGAGGAAGACACAGCAGTATTTTTTCTTTTGTTATGTATTATTCAGTCAGAGAATATTAATTCATAAGAACAAGTCCTTTCATATTTGTAAAAAGAAACATTTGACCCTGGCTCGTGACCTAATTTACACAGGTGAAAACGTCTGTGGTGACAAGAAAAAATATTTACCAGCGTGACAATGTCATGAAAACGCACATTTTTAATACTGTTACAACCACTTGCCAATGGAAAAGGTAGAACAAACATTGGAAGAACTGACATAGTGACTCCAGTTGGTTGTCAGCTTAGCATTTCCTATAAACTCTATAAAGAACAATATTCTCGATAAAAACAAAAAAGGTTAAAAGAAAATTCTAGAAAAAAAAGTATTTTCAGTATTTCATGGGCTTGTGTTTCCTTAAGATTAGCAAATGTATCATTGGTACAGTATATAAAATTCTCCAGTGGGGAAGAAGCAAGTTTCTGTACATTGCATTTATCCTTTATAAAACAACAAAGAGAAATGCAAGAATAAGCGTTGCTGACATTGTTATATCTATATAAAATGGCTTATAGGACAGAACTGGACACAACCTAATACTTCCTGTGTATTGTGTAACTCCGCCCTCCCCTCATATCGATCCGTGTGATCTCTCCCTCTGTATGATGCCAAATTCAAACAATAGGTGTAAACTATCTTGACAGCAGGATTGGGAAATGAGAGTTTTAAATTACTTCCTGAAAGGCAGAGATTGTATTTTTGGTACTTGATACAGTACATAGAATCATTATCTTTTAGGAAGAACATTACTACTAATTCATATTAGGGATATGTGGCATTAAATAAATTAAGATTTTTTTTGTCTGTTTATTATTTAACAAAGTTATTCAAAATGTATTTACATTACTTAATTTCTAAATTTGCAATTTTTTAATTTTTTTAAGTGATCAAAACTAAAAAAAAATGATCACAGTGATTTTCAACCAGTGTGCACACTAGTGTGCCGCAACACATGGTCGGGTGTGCCGCGGGGAAAGTTCTTCAAACTATGGTGCCCCTGTGAAACAGGAGAAAACAATGGGGGAGAGAAACCTGGGGATGGGGGGGGGGGGGGAAACAGGGGAGAGAAGCAGGGGGAAGAGAAACATGGGGATGGGGGAGAGAAACAGCAGGGGGGAGAGACGTTTGGTGGAGAGAAGCACAGGAGAGAAGCACGGGGGAGAAAAGCACAGGAGAGAAGCAGGGGGGAGAAGTATGGTGGAGAGAAGCACAGGAGAGAAGCAGGGGGGAGAAGTATGGTGGAGAGAAGCACAGGGGGGAGAAGCACAGGAGAGAAGCAGGGGGGAGAAGTATGGTGGAGAGAAGCACAGGAGAGAAGCAGGGGGGGAAAAGTATGGTGGAGAGCAGGGCCGATTCTACCTTTTCTGCCGCCTGAGGCGAAAACTGACAAAGCGCCCCCCCCCCCCCCCTCAGAGCAATAGTCAGGGAGAGAAGATCCAGGACAGGCACAGTGCAGCATCGCAGTGTGTATGGGACAGCACTATAGATAACAGTGTGCTCTGTGCAGTGACCAGATTTTTTAACTGTTTGAGCCACTATGGGCCCCCTGGGAGCTTCAAAACAAACAACAATCTACAACTGCTGACCTCTGACCTCAGGAGCCAGAGAAGAGCCATAAAACAGGCTGCTCTGTTAACTCTTTCAGTACTGCAGAATGTAGAGTATTACTGTGCATCACTTACATTCTGCAATACAGAAAGAGTTAACAGCAGAGCAGAACATTACTTTGATGCCTCTTCTCCTGCTCTGGCACTATGCTGAGGTCAGCTCGGAGTTCGGCAGGGCAGAGAAGACATAATATAGCGTCCCCGCTGCTGTTAACTTTTTCTTTTCTACAGTGTGTAAGTGATGCAGAGTATAATAACTCTGCATTATTGAAAGGGTTAACAGCAGGAGACACTATATGTCTTATGTGATGTGAATACCTGTGAATACGAGGCTTCCAGTGCCTCCTCAGCGCTTCTCATGAGGCAACTGACAGGAAACACGGCTGGGCACTGAGCTGTAACTAGTTGTAATGATAAGGACACAGGAGGCTGATGCCGCCCCCCTCAAGGGCTGTGTTATCTGCCGCCTGAGGCAAACACTTCACCTTGCCTCATGGCAGATACGGGCCTGGTGGAGAGAAGCACAGGGGGGAGAAGAAAACAGGCCCAGGTTTCACACTGAGTGAGTATAAATACATTTAGAATCTATATTATTAACTATATGTACAATATGTACTGTTTTAGTGTCATTTTGTGCCATTTTGGTTGGTGGTGTGCCCCGGAATTTTTTAAGTATAAAAAGTGTGCCGCGGCTCAAAAAGGTTGAAAATCACTGCTCTAAGTTAAGTTTAGGTTTGTTTATACAATAGAGACAACCTATATCATGGTTTCCTGGGGTCAGAAAATTTGCCTCTATCCCTTATTTTAATGGATGACCACAACACTAGCAAACAAGGGTGTAGAGAACTATTCCCAGGAGATAGGGGAAACAATTGCCAAGTCCTGTTGTCCCAAATGGTTAGGGGTGTGATGGTAGAATGGGGCCCATCTCTCAAGCATTTTGACAATTTATTGTGTACAATGAAAAGGAGTTCAACATTTCCCAGTATTTTGTTATAATAATAATAATAATAATAGCAACAATAAAACATTATTTTACTAGGTGCTTTTGCATTTGGGGCAACTGAGACAACCTGTGGCCTCTTCAACTATCATATTAGTTGGATTGCCAGTTTTCAGCTTGCCAATCTGTTATTGATGGCCAACCTAAATTCAGGGGACAATTCCGGGTCTGATTTGCCCCACTTATATATATATATATATATATTTTCTCTGATAATATTTCTATTTAACGGCTTCTCGATTTGGAAATTTTCCTTAATCTGTCCAGCAAATAACCAGACAACTTGACCACTGTAGGCATATATCCCAAATAAATTAAAAGACTTTAAAATGCATCCCTATTTTACAACGGTTTTCGTGTCCTTCCTTACCTTTCCTCTTGGCTTAACATATCTCGAAATGTGTGGTATGAGATAAAAAGTGCTGAAAATTGGCTTTGTGAAAAATTGGATGTCATCATGGAAATACAGTGTAATAATTAAAAAAAAAACTATAAAGTGAAAAAGCTTTTCTGAAATTTTAGTGCAAAAATATTTAATGATTTGGATTTTTACTTAAGTATCAGATGTATTTTTCAAAACAAGGAATAGTATATACAGACGTGTCCTTTCATAACTTATCTCGAAAATCGATATTTTTTGACACATGGTGTGAGATCACCAGGTTATCATAATGCTGTGATGAATATGCTGTGTTTCTCTATGGGTGAACACCAAGTGACTGTTATGTAAATGAAGTATTTTCATAGCATAGCATAGTCCTGATATTGTATTGAATGGGTTTTATGACAAACTGGAATCATTAAAGGAAAGCTAAGGATGGACACACCTGTAGGTATACTGTGGTTGATATTAATATCAATATTTGGGATAATATTTACCAAACAGCCATTACTTTCTACATTCTTGGGCCAGCAAGTGTAATTACTGGGAAAAAATCTTTGTTTTTGCCATCAATAAAGCTTAGCCCCTACCTTCATTTAATAATGGAGCACCGTAAAAATTGTTTCTGTGTGGACAGGCCAATACACAGTACAGACTGCTCATTGGATCTCCATCTAAAGGCAGGTAGTGGAAACCAAATATTGACAATACATGTCACTTACAGGTGGTTCTTTGAACCAATAGAGGAAGGGATTAAGTCATTTACTGGTATGAACTACCCAAAAATGTATGTATTCAAAGCTTTTCTACCTACCCTACAATTATCTAAAACCTTCGAAAGGAGGTAAAAAAAAAATTCCACTTAAGTCAACATTACCAGAGTGGATGTTAGTCATTATAATATACACAAATGTGCGTGACTTATATATGTGCATATTCAAAAATATATGCTCATATATAAATATAAATTGTACATACATGCACGTCCACAAGTGAATACATGTATTCATACTCTCATATAACAATGACATAGATCTTCACCATATTGAAAGCAAGAAAAACAAACATATTGCTTAGTTTTGATCCTTGTTGTTCCAATCTATTTGCCAGAATCTTTGTAAGTTTTTTTTCCTTCTCTGTAAACCAGGTAATACCACTCATGTGATCCTGCACAGATATAGTACCTGTAGCAATATGCAATGTGTTTTATAGTACAGACCGTTCCGTCACATTCAGACTCTTCCCTCCGTGTCACAAGGAGTAAGGTTTTTGTGCTTATCATCAAATAAAAATCGCAGTGCAAAAATTTAAACATGAATGTTACACAGTTAAACAAAAAGTTTTTTGTTTCTTTTTTTTTTGTCTTTTTTTTATATGGCACCACAGCCTATTAATTCACATACAGTATAGTACAATAGAACAATAAGGACAGACAATAATATTAAGAAGAATAATATGAACAAAAGAGGGCAAGCTTGCATAGGAATGCAATCAAAGAAAAACAATATATACAAAGCCAATTTTTTTTTTTATCCTTGATGTCAATTCCTCGTTCCTCTTTTGTGTATTTCTGGCAAGAAATATTTAAGGTGGATGGTGTGTATATCAGAGAAGGAGAAAGTAAATTGTCTGTGGGATATGTGTGACTTTCTGTGGCTTTACATTGCATTTACAGTCCTTCCAATCCTACATAAATAAATGAATGTCCATTGCACTGTTTTGAGTTTCCTCTTAACTTTCATCAGTCCAGACCAACTGGTCTATAGAGCAGCTTGTGTCGTAGCTTTTTCAGTACTCTAAGAAAGAGAAAAGAAAGAAATCATTCATTAGTGATGTTAGAACTCTACTCCATGGTATCTCTAATAGATTAAAGGGACTTAAAGGGGTTGTACATTGCTGTCCATCAGTTCAATTTCTGCTCCACAACTCACTGTACACAACATAGACTGTCCTCTTAAAGTTTGGAGGAAGCAATAGGGCTGTGTTGGAATGGAGCAGAAAGAGAGAAGCTGGGGAATTTGGAAGGGAACTTGGCAATCAAACAACATCTTTCAAAATTTGTGATTAGCAATAGCCCCAGCATCTCAAGATGCCAAGACACCTGTAGACCTGTAGGGACCATGACAATATGGGTTAGCATACTGTATCTTTGTAAAGCTATGGGTGGCTTGATGGAGGCACACTACAGTCCTCTAAAGTGTGTGGGTGTGTACCAACCCTTCCATGGCAGCAGATGTTAAAGGAAAGGTGGACAGGACATGTTGGATGGAGTCACCCCCAGAGGTGTTTGGCAGAGATCTATTCCCAGAGATTTTGAATTAAGACCAGTGATGAATTTAACTTTTTTTCCGTTAATCTATCTATCTATCTATCTATCTATCTATCTATCTATCTATCCTATAGAGGTGAAGCTATAATATGCTTTGAACTATTTTAGTGGTCATGTGACCGAAATAATTGGAGCTCAGGTTTAAATTAGAAAAAAAAAGAGCTGCTGGCTTTGTTATCAATCCCAACATATCTATTGTTCAACATATAGTCTTGACCCCCACCATAGAGCAGGGTCTATCCTAAATGATGTGCTCATCTCACAGTCTCACGTTGCTGCCTACAGTTTCTCCATTATGCAGAACAATGATGGATTGATGTGTTCAATATAATTTGTATTTGCTTGCACACATTTATAGCAGGAGACAATTAGGGTACGGTCATGATGAATAATAGTGATATTTCTGCTGGTCACGGTAGTAAGGTTATTCCTATATTACATTGTGAATATAGCTTGAGCAAAAATTGGAAAAAAAAATGGCATGGTCTTCCATCATATACAGTGCATAAAACAAGGAAATGGGATTATCCAGCAAGACATTCTGATCAGTTTTTGTAAAATATTTATGAAAACATAAATTATACAAAATAATGCATTGTAAATATTTATATAACTAGCAATGCAAAAAAATACAGAGCCTATAGCATTGGGTTTTCTAGCATGAAATAGACTTTCTGGGTTTATCTGTACTTAGAATACAGTATTTCCGTTCAGCCTGACATTGTAGCTTATGTTTAGAGCTGCATAATAATTCAAATAAAAAAAAAAAATCAAGGATGGCAAGTTTAACAGTGATACTATAGAAATACTAATACTTATTAGGAAATAAGTAAGATGGGACAAAGCATTGAGGCTGAACATAGAGCAGATGCAGAAGGTCAACAAGATAAAATAAGGGAGGTGTTCAACAGTTCTATATCTAAGAAGCAATAACTAATATATATATATATATATATATATATATATATATATATATATATATATATATATGGACCAAGTATATTGGGAGGCAATGTAAATCCCAACTATACTGATAAAGGAAATAGGGGGTCAATATTATTACATAGAAGAGAATAAAGTAATTTTATATATCCGATTAGGATATATTTGTGTTAATATAGGGGGTTTCTCTGTCTAAAATTTAGCTCTTGGCCAGAAAGGGAAAGAGCATTCTGACATAGCATCCTGAATAGTGTAGTTCTTTATTTCCCCATTAGTGGCACTGCAGCAAAATGAAGACTTTTCTTTCCATATTAATAAACAAATTTAAGCAGATGGCTGAAGCGACCCAGCAGGGAGCAATCTGTGACCGGTTTATTGAACAGAAATCCTTTTGATAAGTGGGGATTGTGCAAAATTTAAGAGCCCCTCTAAGCTATTGGTACTGGACACTATTAACCCTCACTAAGTATTTGTGTATGTTAGATTAGTGCCACACATGCCAGCAAATACTTTAGTAGCCAAATGGATGAGATAAAAAATCCTATTTACATGTATCAAATATTGTCACTGGATTGTAAATTTCCCCCATAGACTTTGATAGGGAAGTCCAAATCGGCAAGTCACCAGCAGCAGATGATGTATTGTAAGCGCCACCAACCACTAGAAAAAACTTTGAAGTTTTTTTTTTTTCTCCCTGACTTTTTCCTTGCTTCCTAAGACCATAGAAAATCTATGAAGCCCAATAGAGACTAGGAGAAAGGGGCCTAGTAGAGCGATTCTTCCCACTCCTTCTAACAACATCCAGGCCCCACTGACTGATCAAAATTGTCCCTATGACTTGTCAAAAGAACATGTCTACAGAATATGACACTATCCATAGAGGCTTCTCTGACTATTGTAATCCCTTAAAAACAGTAACATAACTACTTACATAATTCACCTGTAAACTGTCCTTGACTGTTTGGCCCCAAATATCCTACATCAAGAAAATCAATGGCATTGCGCTGGTGACCCCTCATAATATCTCCTTTCCTTGGTCCGGTGGAATCTTTTGAGGACGTGGTTCCTGTGGAACTATGGCCTCCAGGTGAAGGAAAACTTGGCTTGTTGTATGGCATCAGCACCTCATCTGAGAGGGGGAAAAAAATCAATGAGATACTTCTGCAATTTTCTTAATGAAATTACTTTCTATACTTAAAATGTCACATTTAAAATGCTACTTTGGATTTCAACTATTTAGTAAATAATTTAGCAGGTGAGCGCATAATGAAGAGCCGGTGTCGGAGCCGATTCAGCTCCCGTCTAATTATCTTGATTTCTGCTCTTGTTGATATTTGAGAAAACTGCTGATCTTTAAAATATCACCATTAATTGGAATAAGAGATCAATTTGGGTGCATTATACGTGGCTTCTAAATGGGCAATTATAGAAAAAATTATAACCAAGCTATAGATACTAGAATATACCGGCATGGGAATAATCGTCAGGGCGTCATTAGCTCTTAATTAGATTTAGGATGGAACTATTTGATGATGTGGCACTAAATATGTTTAGTTCAGCATGTGCTACTTCATGCAGGAATTACTAGTATATCAACCATTTTACTGTATTTAAGATACTGTACTGGAATTTTTTAATTATACAATCAAATAGGTTGAATGGGATTAGAAAAAATATGACACTGGTGAATAGCACCACTTCGTGTCTATGGGCACGACCTTTGTTGACCTTGATATACAGATGACAGAATTACTGACATTCAGGGGGTAGAAGGAGCAGCGTTCTTTATTATTATGGTATTGCAGCAGTTAGCAGTTTGGATGGGATTTATCTATAAACCCAAATAGGGAGTGAGCTATTAGACCAGGCTAGGAGGCAGGGAGAGACTGTCCTGGACCACCTCCATTTATCAGAGCTAAAAGAAGGAGGCAGGGAAGGCATGGAAAACAGGTTATTACCTTAACACTGCCTGAACCACAAGTCATTGGGTTGGTCCCTGATATCTTCTGCCTTCCCTGCCTGGTAAATCTCTCCTTGCTTGGGTATAGGGAGAAATCTATCAATCAAGGCTGGTGAGGCAATCAGATGCTGCTAGGGACTTTCCCGATAACTCATTGGTTAAGCTAGTCTGAACTGATGAGAAGTTCATTTAACTGTTTGGGTCTTTTCATGGAAATTGTGTACACATATTGGGAAACATTTATGAAGTAGTTTTTTATGCTGGGCTTAAAGAGCTGGGCTTAAAGAGCTGGGCTTTAGCTCTGGAGCTAAAGAGTCGGTGCAAATTTTTTTAAATCTGAGCTGGTGCAGGTTTTAGTATCATTTTTCCAACGGAAAAATGATAAATACAGAGCACGCAGAGGTCGCGCCATTTCTGCGTGCTGCCGCACCCCCCTCTCCGCCTCACTGGCGAAGGTGGCGCACATTGGGCAGATGCGAAAAGTATATTTGCAAAAATACCATTTGCAAATATTTCTACGCCGATCTGCCTCATCTGCGCCTAAAAAAGGCATTTACGCCTTTTCATACATTTTTGATATTTAGGATTTATGGCATATGTCAACCAATATTTATAATACCTGAACCAAAAGCCTGCTTGTTTTGCCGCTCTGTGGATCCAAGCCATTCCTGTGTTTGCCGTTGCCGCTCTAAAGATGTTCTACCATGACGTTCCAAAGAGGTCTTACTATCATCTATGTTAGTAGTATGCCTCTCAAGAGAACTGGCTTTTCTTTCTGGAGGACCACTACGTTGACTGGGTACTTGCTGTCTCAAACTTTGACAGGGCGGAGGTTCAGGTGGAGGGGGAAGATCTTAAAAAAATAAAAACCAAAAAGGTATTTAATAGGAGATCAGCCATCGAAAAGGTCAAAAAAGGTACATTTCTATATTTAACAGGTGACTATTTAGAGGTCAGGCATTCTGTAAATCTGCACATAAATATAAAGTTACTACAGACTCCTAAAATAAACTTACCATCCACCATGCCTTCTCTCCGTAGGCCAGGAGGCTGATCCATCCTTCCTCCCTTGTGTTTTTTAGTAGGCCTTGGCCTTTGGTTGTTGTGATTCATGGCTGAGTGGTTACTGTCCCCAGAAAAAGGACTAGAAGGTCTTGGCTTTTGCGAAAATGATTGCATTTTTCCTAAAAAAGTAAATAAAGACATAAAAATATAATTTCAAATCAATAGTGTAAAAAACAAACTATATATATATATATATATATATATATATATATATATATATATAATGCTTACCTCTTTGCACTGCCCCAGTGTCCTGCTACGGGTCTCTGGTGTCCTCCAGAGATGATCCTGCCTCCACTTCTGAGACTGACTTGTCTCAGGGGTGACAGCCCACTCAGCCAGTGGGCTGTCATCGTCGAGATGAGTCCATCTCGGAAATGAAGGCAAAATTATCTGTGGAGTCACTTGAGACCTTTAGAAGGACAAAGGGGGAGTGCAAAGAGGTAAGCCTAGTTTCTTTATTGTTTTATATGCTTGCAACAATAAAGATAACGGTTTCTCTTTTTGGATAACCTCTTGCACTATACACAGTTTGATATACATACAATTTACATAATTTTTCATGCAAATGTGTTAAGCCAGAGCAGAAGATCATCAGATGCCACAGCAGAAGATCATCAGATGCCACCAGCGAAAGTACATTGAGACAAAGAGACAGCCAATAGTTAGATGACCTCTTGATGAAGATCAGAACACGTTATTGTCATTGTGTTGTCACTGGGAGAAAATTGTACCACATTTGATTTACATTAAATATTCAGTGGTTGGATATTCCTACATCAGTCCCAAAGGTAGGTAAGCCTTGCCTACTGACTAACCATTGAATGTTTTGATGTTTAGGTAAAACTATATTGGTTATTCTTTTATGTTCAACTATGTGAATCAGATCAGTTCATGTCAGATCAGTTCATGTCAGATCAGTTCATGTTTGGCATCAATGCAAGCAAGAAATACAGAACATGTATTTTCCAATTTAATGGTAGGAACTAGAGATGAGCGAACCTCGAGCATGCTCGAGTCGATCCGAACCCGAACTTTCGGCATTTGATTAGCGGTGGCTGCTGAAGTTGGATAAAGCCCTAAGGCTATGTGTAAAACATTTATATAGTCATTGGCTGTATCCATGTTTTCCAGACAACCTTAGAGCTTTATCCAAGTTCAACATCCCCAGCTAATCAAATACTGAATGTTCGTGTTCGGGTTCGGATCGACTCGAACCCGAACCCGGTTCGCTCATCTCTAGTAGGAACACATAAAAAGCCATTAACAGCAAAAAAAAAGTTAACTATACATTGGTTAAGTATCACTTAATGGAAACTATATGAAAGGAATTAGAACATGTTTGTTCATAAGCACCTCAGAAGGAAAGCCAATGGAAAGTTCCATTCACCAGATGCCATGCATGTTAGGTTGAGTTGGCAGCATGAGGCATGTTGATGAAAGGGAAAGAAAGCTCAAGAAGTAGAGAGCCATCCCTCATGCCCGAGGCACCAGTTAAAGACAACAAACCTGCTCTGGATAGGCTGGTTCCATTAAGGGTGAACCCAGCTTTATCTGCCGCTGCAACGAGTGACTGTGCAAAGTTGCCGCTCATAAATATCGAGTCATCTGAAGAGCTAACTACACTAGATCTACGACTAGAAAAGTTACGATCGTCATCAGATGCAGACCCCCATCCATTTACCATAGAACCTAAAAATAAAGGCAGGGATCTAGTGAGTCATTAACATTTCCATGTTGACCAATAAACCATATTTTGTTATTAAAGAAGGAATTTGCTTTGGAAGGGCTGAATGATCACTAGATCACAACACATCAGAATTATTATGTTTCAATGTCATTATTTAATTTATACCATCCTGACAGGGCTTGAAGGACTACCTGCAAGCACTACCAAATTTATGCCCTATCCACAGTTTCTATGGCTGGGGAATACCTAAGAGATTATGAGGTGTCTGACCACTCTATTCATTCTCTATGAAGCTGTCAGACATAGACACATACAGCTCTTGGCTATCTTTGACAGCTTCATAGAGAATGAATGAAGAAGTTTCATGCATGTGCTGCCCACCTCTCAGATTTTAAATCTTGAGATTGACCTCCAACTGTGGCCTCTTAGTTGCCCTATGAACATGGCTACTGTGGCTAGGGCATAACCTGTCAAGATTGAAATACTCCTTTAAGCTTTCTATGCATGTACCATTTTATAATTAAATAAAAGGCCTAAAAAAGGCATATGAGCATTAGAAAAGGTAGTGTAGACGTTGTATCTATAGTAGTATTGCAGTCCCATTTCTCATTTAATTTGATAAGTAATTTTCCTTCAGATCAGACCTTTCTCTGTCTGTTTTACTGTGGATTTTAAAAGCAGCTCATTTAACTTAACTTTTCTGGCTCCCCTGAAGTCCATCTTCTCCAGTCTCTTTTTGGTGACAGTCCACTCAGACAATCACTGGCCGCAGGTGCTGTCCATCCCAGTCAGTCAGTGATTGACTGAAGGGGCTGAAGAATCAGAAGACCGGAAGAGGACACTGGGGGAGCGTGGACAGGTGAGAAAACCCTTGTTTTTGTTTTTTGTTATGTGCAGCCGCCATCTTGCCAAACTTGTTCAAAACTTTGCAAAAAGTTTGGTTCGAAACAAAGTTAAAAACAAACCTGGGTTTGGGGGCTCAGTTCGCTCATTTCTAGTTATAGGAGGTCAAACTTGCCATATCTGATACCTCAAACCCTGAAATAGTTGAAAAACACTTGGATACTCAACTCCTAATATAACCCAATAACTGAAATTGCAACTCTAAAATGATGTCAGCAACAAACTTTTGTAGCTATAAAGCACAAACTTATCCAAAAGTCAATTTATTTCTATGGAAAGCGTTTGGTAGTGAGATCATTAATTTAAGAAGGTCAACCGAGCATTAAACTGCACATACGCAGAATGATGAAACACTGACCAAGTATTTATCGAAAGTTGAACTCTGTTATAACATTTATGACTATGCAGGATACCGGTTATTTTGACCAATTGGGGGTAATTTATATAACGTTACACAAACTGTTAGGATATAAATGTCTGCCTAAATGTGAGATGAAAATCTAATTTATGTCATTTGGCTTTATTTATTTTTGTTTACTGACTTGTTACTTTACGCTTTTTCTTACTTATAACATCTCTTAAAGCGTTTGAGCTGTTGGGAAGAAATGCAGGCAGAACATTAAGTAGTTGCTCAAATGTTACAGAGCAATAAAATACCAGGATAAAGTGGCATCTAGCTGTGTCTCTCTATTACATCTTCGGCACTAAAATTAATTTACGGTCAGTCATCAATTCATTTCCATGTCATTTTATGCTAAACCCATCTTTTCTTGATGAATGTGTAGCACTGTATATCCATTTACACAAAACTCTGTGTTTTAGCTTGCGACTCTGCTAATTGTTACATTACCATTTTTATGAGGTTGAAAAAAATCAGTAATTTTCTTTCATGTCGCATATTTAATTCACAAACTACATTTTCCTTAATAAATTGAATCCTGTTGAATAGCTAAAGAAAGAAACAATTAGACCGACACTGATTTAATCAATGGGTTCATTGATAGAGATACATAAAGCTGTCATCTATATATCTGTCTATTATCTGTCTATCTATCTACTGTATGTATCTACGGTGTATCCATGTGGGAGATAACTGGATAGCAATAGCAGACCGCAGGACGCCGGTAACTTATGTCTAGCATGCACAATTTCCTAATCCTTAACAGAAAAAAAAATGTTAATAAATATTAATGGGTTGCCTCACAATTACACCACACAGCAGGATATGGACTGGCTGCAAGAACCTTTTGCTTTACATATATGCACTCCTCCTCTTCTATTAATTACTAAGGGAAATTACAGGAAAAGCTGTAAGATGTCTTACTATTCCCATTGTGTATGGTAGCTGTGCTAGTACTGAGTCATGTACTGTAACTATCACTGTGTATACTGCACTAGTAGTGAGGTGCCGTACTATCAATATTGTGACAATCGTACTAGTGGTGAGATGCTTTACTATCATCATTGTGTATGCTGTACTAGTAGTGAAATGCCTCATTATTCCCATAGTGTATACTATGCTGGCATTGACATTCCTTACTTTCACTGGGTAGAGGGATGTCGCACTGTGTATAACTGTGTATACAGCACTTGTAATGAGGTGCCTTGCCATCACCATTGTCTATATTGCAGTAGAAGCGAGTAGAGTTGATCGAACCTCGGGAAATCCTAGGTTCGATCGAACTTGAACATTCCTGAACCTTCCACATTTAATTGCTGATGCCTTCCCGGTCCGTGGGAAAGGAGAAGACTGCCCGGTTACCGCCTGGAATTCTGGGATTTAGCCTATTACCTAAGCTGAATTCCAGGCAGTACACAGAATTTCCTAGGATTTCCCGAGGTTCGATCAACTCTAGAAGTGAGATTACTCACTATCACTATTGTATATACTATATTAGTAATGGGGTGTCTTACTATCCCTTTTGTGTATACCATATTAATATTGAGATGACCTAATATCACTATTGTATATTCTGTACTAGTAGTAAGGTGCCTTACTATTCTTTTTTTATATACCATACAAGTAGTGATGTGACTTACTATCGGTATTGTATATACTGTACTAGTAGTGAGATTACTATTACTACTGCCTTACTATTCCTTTTTTATATACTATACTAAGTAGTGAGATGGCTTACTATAACTATTGTATATACTGTCCAAGTAGTGAGGCGCCTTACTATTAATATGGTGTATATTGTTCTAGTAGTGAGATGGCTAGTTGTGGTGTGCCTTAATATAGAAACATACTGTAGAAGATTGCTGGCAGAAAAAGACCACCTGGTCCATCTAGTCTGTCCTTTTAGTATTTCCCTTCTAATTATCTTAGGATAGATATATGTTTATTCCAGGCAGGTTTACATTCTTATTGTAGATTTACCAACCACCTCTGCTGAAAGATTGTTCCAAGCATCTACTACTGTTTCAGTAAAGTAATATTTTCTCATGTTGCTTCTGATCCCAGATAACATCTCACTGTGTCCTCTTGTTCTTGAGTTCAGTTTTTTTTCCTAAAAACACTTACCTCCTGTACCTTATTTAATTCTTTAACATATTTAAAGGTTTCGATCATGCCCCCCCCCCCCCACTTTCCCTTCTTTCCTCCAGACTATACAGATTCAAATCCTTAAATCTCTCCTGACTTGTTTCATGCATCACACCCTCCACAATTTTTGTAGCCCTTCTTTCGACCCTTTCTAGTAATATCCGTTAATTGTTACATATACTACATTGCTATAGAGGACTGAGTTTCCCTATAATTATTTATGTGTAGAGATGAGCGAACCTCGAGCATGCTCGAGTCTATCCGAACGCTAGCATTCGGCATAGCGGGCTGCTGAACTGCTTAAGAGCTTTATCCAAGTTCAGCAGCCCCCGCTATGCCGAATGCTCGGGTTTGGATAGACTCGAGCATGCTCGAGGTTCGCTCATCTCTATTTACAGTATGTGTTAACTGTGCAAGTAGTGAGCTAGCAGTGAGCTGCCTTACTATCAGCATTATATATACTGTACTAATAGTAAGCTGCCTTACTATCAGCATTATATATACTGTACTAATAGTAAGCTGCCTTACTATCAGCATTATATATACTGTACTAATAGTAAGCTGCCTTACTATCAGCATTATTTATAAATTACTGGTAGTGAACTACTATCACCATTATGTATAGTGTACTAGACTTGTTATAACTATTGAATATACTGCACTAGTAGTGAGGTGTTTCTCCCCACTGTGTATACTATAGTAGTGAGTTTCTCTATTATCACCATTATGTATAGTGTACTAGTAGCAGGGTTCCATACTATCACCAGTGTGTATAATGTATTAATATCAAGGCACCTTACTATCACCATTATGTATAGTGTACTAGTAGCAGGGTGCCTTACTATCAACATTATGTATAATGTACTAGTAGCAGGGCGCCTTACTATCACCATTATGTATAGTGTACTAGTAGCAGGGTGCCTTACTATCACCAGTGTGTATAATGTATTAATATCAAGGCACCTTACTATCAACAATATGTATAGTGTACTAGTAGCAGGGTGCCTTACTATCAACATTATGTATAGTGTACTAGTAGCAGGGCGCCTTACTATCACCATTATGTATAGTGTACTAGTAGCAGGGCGCCTTACTATCACCATTATGTATAGTGTACTAGTAGCAGGGTGCCTTACTATCAACATTATGTATAGTGTACTAGTAGCAGGGCGCCTTACTATCACCATTATGTATAGTGTACTAGTAGCAGGGTGCCTTACTATCAACATTATGTATAGTGTACTAGTAGCAGGGCGCCTTACTATCACCATTATGTATAATGTACTAGTAGCAGGGCGCCTTACTATCACCATTATGTATAGTGTACTAGTAGCAGGGTGCCTTACTATCACCAGTGTGTATAATGTATTAATATCAAGGCACCTTACTATCAACAATATGTATAGTGTACTAGTAGCAGGGTGCCTTACTATCAACATTATGTATAGTGTACTAGTAGCAGGGCGCCTTACTATCACCATTATGTATAGTGTACTAGTAGCAGGGCGCCTTACTATCACCATTATGTATAGTGTACTAGTAGCAGGGCGCCTTACTATCAACATTATGTATAGTGTACTAGTAGCAGGGCGCCTTACTATCACCATTATGTATAATGTACTAGTAGCAGGGTGCCTTACTATCACCATTATGTATAATGTACTAGTAGCAGGGTGCCTTACTATCACCATTATGTATAATGTACTAGTAGCATGGCACCATTTTCCATATAGTGCTCATAGTGCAGGGCACCATTTTCCATATAGTACTCATAGTGCAGGGCACCATTTACCATATAGTACTCATAGTGCAGGGCACCATATTCCATATAGTACTCATAGTGCAGGGCACCATTTACCATATAGTACTCATAGTGCAGGGCACCATTTACCATATAGTACTCATAGTGCAGGGCACCATATTCCATATAGTACTCATAGTGCAGGGCACCATTTACCATATAGTACTCATAGTGCAGGGCACCATTTTCCATATAGTACTCATAGTGCAGGGCACCATTTACCATATAGTACTCATAGTGCAGGGCACCATATTCCATATAGTACTCATAGTGCAGGGCACCATTTACCATATAGTACTCATAGTGCAGGGCACCATTTTCCATATAGTACTCATAGTGCATTAAACAGGTTTGGCAGCGAAATGACTTTTAATCCTCAGGTCTCCTGTAGTGGGAAAGAGTACCAGGCTTTGTGTATTCCTGCTCAGTACATTGCCTTAGCAAGACGTGTAACAGATAATTATATATCAGTTACATCAGTAATCCAATCCAGAGTTAGCCCTAAATATTATGGGAAGGTAGAAACAATGTGACACAGAAGTGTCCGGGCCGACATAAACTGTGTCTGATCCTGTTAAGAAAGAGAATAACATTACTTCTTAATTAAAAAAGAAAACTATTTCTGTCTTCCCGTGTGAAGTTTCTCCTTCACAAGTCAGAGTCTTCGCCTTCCCTGTAGAATGATCTGCTGATGAAAGATTTCTTTCAAGTCTGAACGTTTCTTTAAAATGCATGAAGGTTCTTGTCTCTTTTGCAGAAAATCAAACATAGTTTCAAAAACCAACTTTAACTTGATGTTTCCAGTGAATGCATAATAAGGAAGCCACCGAAACACCACGACCTAATCCAATTATATACAATAGGTACCTGTGATAGAACTGTCCAGATTATCCATACTAGATCCTGGAGTATGTTCTAGGCCTCGGAGAGGACGGCTCATTTCATCCTCATGACCCTCTTCCCCCGGATCCTGTAGATCTTTCTCTAAGTCGGAGATGAAAGCTCCTGACACGTATCCCATTGGCGGAATGGGGGCCAATGGTGGCTGGTTATTGCTCTGTAAATGCCTGGAGATGGAGAAATAGAACTGGATGTAAGAAAAATCTCCGCTTTATATGTCTGGCCCCAGTACAGTGACCAGATTGACATGTTAAATTATCAATTATATGCAGAGTAGCTGGACAGAGCAACGCGGTTATATATTTATAAGGGAATGGATTTGGGGCCATGAATTATTCACGTTTTCGAGGTTGAGATTGAGTTGTTATAGGTAATTGAGGTAGTAAAGTTTTGTGTTTGCTCAGTGCATCTATATTGGGCAATATACAATAGGAGAATACTGCAGTCAAAAATACACTAGGACAAGTTATTTCCTGCTAAAATCAATCTAGTTTGCACATCACATATACCGTATAAACTTTACAATTCCTGCCAAGACTCCTTTCCTCACCTCCATATCGGAGATTGGGGAGGAAGATATTTTAGCCTGACTGGCTGATTTACTGCTCTAAATTTTTTGACATATATAAATTATCCATTTAATTGTAACAAATTCCCATGATTTGTAAGTCTAATAACATCTTCAGTATATGTATCTCTATATAATAAATCAAATTATACAGTAGTCACCTTCATTGATCTGCCCTTCAAATTAAATTATTTATGATAAGAAAACACCACACACTTATAAATCCGCCTAATGAAACTGTTAAACTGCAAATGATGACATGATGTATGTATACAATTTCATTAC
Organism: Dendropsophus ebraccatus; assembly: GCF_027789765.1. Taxonomy (NCBI): domain Eukaryota; kingdom Metazoa; phylum Chordata; class Amphibia; order Anura; family Hylidae; genus Dendropsophus; species Dendropsophus ebraccatus. Next base: position 69,298,152 of record NC_091464.1, read on the forward strand.
TTAGGAAGAGTTTTTTGGGGCGAGAATATAAAAATCACAGCTAAACCTTAAAGGAAAACTTTGTCCAGTGCTGAAAATCTGCTGGTGTTGGGAGATTAATGTTAAGAAAGTGATAAATTGCAAATTGTAGAAGAAGCAAGTTTGTCAGATGTAAAAAAAAAAAAAAAAACTACCTCAAAAAGGTAATGAGACCTCAAGTTGATAAATTATATAATTGTAAGTGCATGCAGCCACCATTAGGGGGCACTCTATGCGGGTTTAAAGCATTCAACTTGCTGATATGTCCCTATAGTGCACTGGGTGCTGAGGATGTAGGTACATTTCTTACCTTGATTCTCAGTGCCGATTCTCTGAACCTTGTAGTTTATTAGACATGTAAATGAGCCAGTTTGGGGCGAGACTGCCACCCTCAGGGCACTAATTCACCCCAGGCCTGCCTGCCGCTCCTAATGAATATCCATTAGGATGAGTGCCAGAGTAGCATCACTGCAGAGTGACGCCCAAATATTCATTAGTAGGGGTTGGCTTGCCAGGACAGATTGGTGCACTGAGGGTGGTAATCTCACCCCCAGTGCACCAAGCCACCTAGTAAACTGCACAAGGATCAAGGCAAAAAACGTACCTTCCTTCTTATCCCATGCGCTATAGGGGCATATCAGAAGGTTAGATGCTTTATACCTTTTGATAGTTTCCCTTACATTTCCATTACAATTATTGAGTGTCCACACATCTATTTTCTCAAACTCAGCATCTATTTTCTCATTATATGAAAAACATGGAGCACTTTCTTCCAGAAACATCATCACTATTATCCTTAGTGTGGGTGTGGGGGTTTTGCAGCTCAATTAATACCACCCACAACGTAAGAACAGGGTGGTGCTCTTTTTACAAAAAAAAAAAGTTTTCTAATTCTGGATAACCCCTTGAATTCAATATGCTAGCAATCACTGGGTAACCACTTATAAACACATGCAATTGGTATAGACAAATTGGCATATGGTTCTAGTTATATTACATGGAGGGAGTCAGATCAGATGACCCCATCAGTATCAGTGCATCGATGAACCATAGAAATCCATCTAGTGATATCATAGGTTTTACTCATCTGCTAATAACAGTTGTACCGGGAATCATTGCTATGAGCAAGTTTAGTAAAATGAATAATCAATAAGATGTATGGGTCATTGGAAGTATGACAGGATCGGTAACAGATACTTACCAGGACTGCTTTGTGATATCAAACTGATAGGCTCTTGTAAGCTCATCCAGGTGAGCCTGGAGCATGGGCTGCATTTCCTCCCTCGGGGATGGGGTCAGGGTGGCTGTTGACTGTTGGCCAAATGAGATGGCTGGGGATGATGCTACACCTCGTACTGGTGGGGTAGGAACTCGATCATCATCCTCCTCTAGTTCATCATCAGAGCCTTGGTGTAAGTATGTCTGTACTGGGAGAGGAGGACACCATCCATCGCTGTCATACCTTGAAAGGAAAAGTGGTAAAATCTTATTATACAGGAAACAGACCACCAGAATCAATCAGGTTATGCACAAGGATTTTGTACATTTACATAAGTGTGAACAATACTTTGTTAAAAAAGTCATATTTGGATACTTTACATTGCCACGAAAGAGAAATAGACATACTATCAGTAAAACATGAGAAAGAAGAGCCCTGAAGAGACTGCAACCTGAAAAAAAAATCAGAGTACCCTACTATCTGTTAGATGCCATGTAATAAGCTACACTCTATTCTGTCCGTGTCTGACAATTACTGGTGAATTGGTACCAGTGGGGGATTTGGATGAGATAGTCTCTATAAAACATCCCACCATCATCAACTTAGTGATTAGGAAACAAGTTCTTATATAGTGTTCAAGCACATAGGGCTCGTTGACATTTACCGTTTCCTTTTATGTTTAGGCAGACTTTTCGTTAACATGAATGCATACATTTCCACATCCCAATAAACTTAAAGAAAACTAAACTTTAGTGTTTTTAAGATATGATAATTGGTCAAAGAGGGAATAAAGCTCAATTTTCGACACATTTCATTCATCTTTTATTGATGTCTCGAACATAAAAAGCCTGGAGATTAAATCTTATTTGGAATGTAAACATTTGAATAATTCTTTCTGATTTTCATATAATCAGTTCCAAATTCTGAATTGTTGAATAAAATTGAATAAAATGTAATAAAATAAGAGGATGTTATTATTTTTATTGCATAAACCATTTTATTAAGAAAAAAAAATAAAAAAATAAAAAGAAACACGCAGAGACAACATGCCGTAAACTATTTCTCTAAAAATTCTCTTTCTTTTTTGGGATTCTGCGCAACTCAAAAATTATAGGTCACATCCTTCAAAATCTTAAAGTTTGACAAAGCTCAAAGCTCCCATTAGGTATTAAAAATCAAGAAGTCTTTCTCAGCGGGAATAAAAGATATCAAACTGTGTTCAGAGACACTACTATGATAGTGTAAAAATAAACTCTGTCTAATCCCTTAAAATAGTTTTGACTGAACTGGAACACAGAGGGAAAAAAAAGAACATTGGCTGCAAAATGAAATGAAAATGTAAAGTGTACAAAATATGGAAGTGAATAAATTTAATGGGGAATGTATAGAATTACAAAAACATCATGTAAGTGACTTTGTCTCCTCAACAATTCTTAAAGAAGGATTCCAGGCATGGGCATTTTTTTTAAACTGCCAGGGAGGGGGTGGGTGAAAGAAACAACATACACTTACCTCCCCGGCTCTGGTCATACTGGTCCCTGGCAGCTTCCTGGTCTAGCGAGGGGACTTGGGACGTGATATTCTAAGCCCACTCAGCCAGTAAGCAGCTGTAGCGGTGTCTCGCCTCTGCCTGCCTGAGCAGATGAGACACATCACGTCCCAGGTCCCTACACAGACCTAGAAGCGACCGGGGACTGGAACGAACAACAGAGGACACCAGTGCTGGAGTCAGGGAGGTAAGTGTATCCACCCAATCCCTCCCTGGCAGTTTTGAGAAAAACATCCGTGCCGGTATTCTCTTTTAATAATAATGATAATTTGATTAAAATGATTATTAGTATGACAAAATAAAAAGTATGACAGTAGTTAAAAGGGTCCAGCCACAAGAATTTTTCCCCAAACAGCAGGCGCGTGGAAACATAATAAACAATGCTAACTCACCTCTCCCTATGCTTCTCTAGCGATGGATTGTGGCGACCCAGCTAATGGACTGGCAGCTCAGCCAGTCAGCGACTGGCTGAGCTGGCTTTTCATCAGCTGGGATGGGCATTTTCCCCTGATGTCATTGTGATGTCATCACTATAGACTATAGAGAAAATATATATCGAATACCCTATAATAGATATCAAAATTAGAAATTTGAGGTCCCCTATTTATTATTAGAGAGTAGTTATATACTGTATAGTATCTGGAGTATGTTGCACATCTTATATATGACAAAGACAGGCCATTGCTTTCAATGGGTGCCGTGCAATTCTTTACATTCCCAGTGGAGGCAGTGCAAGAGAAATGATCACACTGTTGATGCATTCTCCATACAGACTGCAACTAATCACCAGGACATTAGCAGTAAACTAAAATTAGAGTTGTTAAAGCTGGACAAGGGCACAGAAAAATCTTAAATTTTCTTACAAGGTTTTTAGCTATAACTGGAATTACATTTCAGTTAGAACTGGGTGGGGTTAACCCCAATGAAGCAATACTTTACCCTGTTTCCTGATGCTCTAAGCCATAATGTTCTATCTCAGTGCCCGGAAGGGGTTGTATGGGCGGTGGAGGTAGTGGAACATTTGCCCAGTTGGATCCATTACTTTTCTGAGACTTAGTGCTGTTCTTGTTCTTCTTTTTCTTTCCTCCTTTGCCACCTGTTGAGAAAAGTCATAAGAAATAATGCACATGTATTATGTACAGAAAAGATATTGCTATGAACATTGAAATAAAAATAAAAAAAACCCTGACATACTGTCAAAATGTTATTGTGTACTATGGCAACAGGGCAGTGCAATGTTATTTGCAATAATACGCATATCCAAATATTTAAAGGGGTTATCCAGCGCTACAAATACATGGTCACTTTCTTCCAGAGACAACACCACTCCTGTCTCCAGTTCAGGTGTGGTTTGCAGTTAAAGCGAATGTTCCACTGCTACAGTACATTGCTTTTTTGTTGTTTACATGAACAGTTCGGCATCAGCACAGGGATGCCGGTGCCACGGTCCTCTTTTTGAACTGTCGCCTGGCACCGGTCTATTTCTGGAGCACTGAAGATGGGCCGATGGTCCCCAATAGGATGAAACCCCCTTCCATCTGTGACACAGCTTCATTAGAATCAATAGAGCCGCTTCACAGAGGGCAGGGCAGATCATCACACTTGGGGCCAGCGGGCCCGCCTCCAGTGCTTTATGCCCGGCCGGTGCTCAGTAATGGAGCATTACAACAGAATTGTAAAACCGCTGCCAAACTGCAGACAAGAGTGGTGCTCAGGAAAAAAGTGGCCCTGTTTTCGTAGCGCTTACTTCATGTGTATTCGGTCATAGAAGAATAGAAAAAGGACACACTGTAAAATACAAAAGTTAATACCCAGCAGAGGGTTATCTGGGGGTTCATAATATCAGGAAGCGTCTGGTCACCAGTATCTTCCTCCAGCTGGTTTGTATCCCCCAGCCATTGTACAGTCCCACCAGACAGCAGTCAAGATTATGTCAACCAAGCCATTGGTGAAGCTTCAGAACCTCTTGAAGAACCTCTAATGGCAGAAGAATGACTGACCATGTAATTCATAAACATGAACAGCCTGAACAAGAACCTCTTTTCTGAGTAACCAACAAACTAATGTGCCAAAGTGGAGTCAGAGTTGGGGTGTTTTGGGCTTTTGGCCTTCTCTTTTTGTGGTTGTGTTTGTCAGTGACACCCCACTCTGGTTATAAAGGAAAACCCAAGCAGGGGACCTCCTTTTATGTTAAATAACTGCCTCATGTTTTGGCCTTAGAGACTAAATGAAAGCCTTAAAACCTACAAAAGACCAAAACCTATGGAGATTGCGGCAAACATTGCATTTTGGTTATATTAACAGTCGGTACAAAGGATGCAACACCATACAGTATTTTGTGAGGTTGGGATAAGAGTGGCTCAGTGGTTAAGTGCTTTTACAGAATGGAGATGGTTACATTTGGGTATCGAGACTACGAATAAATTGTGCAATGTATAGGAATCATGAATCAAACATACATATATGCATTTGTTATTATTAGAATTAGACCAGAATGCTCCATGCAATGATTAAGTTAAGCATATACACACACACATATTAGAGCATACAATAAGCGTTCTATCAGACATCTAAGAGACAGGTCCTGTATCACACAATGGACACCAACCTGAAAGGCTTCCGCTTCTTTCAGAGCTGTTGTGTGAGCTGGTGGTGCTGAAATCCTGTGACTGGTTGTGTGGCATTCTATTTGACAATCCCTCAGAACGATAGTCGGGAATGTAAAGTAAGGCTAAGGGTTAAAGGGCAGAGGTCACCGTGTGGCATCATGTGATTAGTACAAAGCATAAGCTCATGCGCTACATGCAGTTTGCAAAGCAAAAGTGGAGGCAGGAGGTTGAAATGAAAATAGGACTGAGGGTTATTGAAAGAGCATTTCCCTTTTTGAAAAAACAAAAACAAAAAACCAGTCATTGAGTTAGCTTCTTCTATCAAAGTCTTTTTGTCAACTAATGTGACATCAAGCTTTCCCATGCCCTGAAATGTAAATCTATTAATGGCACCACAATGTTTTCAGAAACACTGCCGCTCTTAAGGTTGTGTGGCAATGCAATACCAGACACCGCCTATGAATAATAGTGGAACTGTTTCTAGAAGAAAGGAGGCAGATTGAGGCTGGGTTCACAGTACATTTTTGCAATCCGTTTTTTTTTTTTTTTTTTTTTTTTGCAAATAAATGGACATAAAATGGATGAAAAAAAAAAAACAAATACATTTGTGTGCATCAGTTTTGATTATTTTTAAATTGAGTTCCATTATTTAAAAAAAAATGGATTCAATTTTTTTTAACGGATACAAAAATTAGGTCAATTACTGGATCTTTTTTTTTATAATGGAAGTCAATGGAAAAACGGATCAAAGCGGATGCACACAAAGGCATAAAACGAATGAAAAAAAAAAAACAGATTGCAATAACAGTGTGAACCCTGCCTAACAGATAATTGGCATCCACAAAAGATGACAATATTCATTGGTGATTTTTTTTTTTTCTCAAACAGGGGTAATGCTCTTTAAGGACAAGTACAGCATATAGTTAGTACAAATCCCATGCATTATGATTTCTATTAGTGAAGGTGACTATTGGTTAGCGTTAATGAGATGAACTGGTTTAGCATGCACTACATAGGAAATGTCATCTAGCTACAACTTACCATTGTTCCCTTTGCCCTGGTCAGGAAGGCAATACCCTAATCCGGTCAGGTCTGACTTCTGCTGAGCTACAGATTTCCACTGTGGATCAGGCAGGTCTACCGCCAACTCGTGAATGCTGTTAGAGTGCAGAATCTGTGTAGTGGCGTACGGTGTGGTTTGTGCCATTTGTCCCGGGCAGTTAAAGCTGGATTTGGTCGTAAAGTCGATGCTACTGTAAATGGCGCCATCTGACAACATTGTCGCTGTTTTATCTCCCTGGCCTGGAGCTGCTGGTAGCACATCTACATTATTGGCATAAGAAGGAAGAAAATCAATAATGCACAGGAATCCTCAGCTATGATGGTTCAGGATAAAAAAAAAAATAAAAAAAATGTTCATTCAGTACGTTTGCATTTCAGCTGAGACAAGAAACCATGAGCCAATGAAGGAAGAATGATGTACAACCACCGCCTAGCTATCAGCATTCGTGACAGGCCCAGCGCGCGTCCTTCACGTTCCACTGCTTAAAACCATCCTTTCATCCTTACACCTTCATGTGAGAAGGTGAAGTTTAGAATATTTCACTACGAGGTGGGGGATCTATACTTCATTGCATGTCAAGCTGTCTGCTCTATTGACAAATAACGAGAAAATGAATCCACAAATCTTACAAATCCTCCACCCCTCCCCAAAAACAATGAGAATATGCTGCATGATTGGAAGTGACACAGTAAATCTCGCAGAGTATCTAAAGGTGTCTGTTAATCACTGTATACAATGCTGTGTGTGATCCCCAAGTGTGGACCGAGTGATGAACTGCACATGAGGGGCCAACACTCCTAAATGGCCATGAAATATTGTGGGGAAATAGTAATAATATTAATAATATTAATACTAATACTAATAATAATAATTATTATTATTATTATTATTATTATTATTATTATTATTATTGAAACAAACATGACTATTATTATTAAACACTCCTTTAAAACCTTGACAGATGAGGGTGACACACATATCTCTATATACTTATATGGGGGGGGGGGAGCTTGGGGGAGGGGGGCCTTTAATAGCACAGGTTCAAGGTGGTACTCTTTGTTGATTGTGCTATTAATTCGGGGTAACAGAGAGGATCCTGTGGAGGCAGAACTTACTTTCATATTTTTACTATAACATGTACCAAATTTATGACATTGACTCTATTGTATAATTACTTGTATCTGAAAGGGGTTGCCCAGTAGGATAAAATGTTGGATATTTTACCAGGGTCGTGGTAGGAAAAAAAGTAATACTCACTCCCACTGGTACCCCACAGCTCTCATTCCAGTTTGCCTCCCAGTCCCCCGCTTGTCACCACTTATGGCTTCCGACATGAGACATTGAAGCATGAAGTGCCTGTTTGCCCAATCAGTGACTGTGGTGGGTCACTACCATGGGCAGCGATTGGATGGCAGGTTCTTTCTGAGATGACAGATCTTGGAAGCAGGAACAAGCTGGGACATGATGAGCAGGGAATTGGCAGGTGCTGGTACGCGGCTACAGGGGACAGGGGAGGTGAGTATTCCTTTATTTAATTTTCCCTTTAGTAACAATTCTATATGAATAGAAAAAAGGACCCTTTTCCCCTCAGATAAGCTTAGAGTTTTTTTTTTGTTTGTTTGTTTTTTTCCCCTTCTCCACACTTGAATATCTAGGTAAAAACCCAGGCGTGTTAGATGTACAGTAATTATACTGTAGGAAAATGTATTTGTTAATTGAGTTTGCTCCACTTTAACAATAGCGATCTTCCTTGTATTGAGGTTAATTTGCGGCTTATTGAACCCAAACCTACATTAATATACACATAAATTATAGCGGCAATCTGCTTATAAATAGCCTTTATGATAGCCGTATTAATCCTGTATTTATATAATTAGCTTAAGGACAAAATGACAACAGACAAATGTAGAAGAATATAAATATCAGCTTGTGGCGCGTTCTGTAACGCCGATCAATAGCGGACGTTTGATTTCTGGAGGATTTGTATGGGAAGGATCAGGACCACAAGCTGCTACAGAAATAATTCCCATTGATTACAGTAACTGAAGCTGGAACAAGCTAGAAAGGCTGCACAGCCATGGCTACAAAGTGGCCTCTGCTAGGCCAGGGAAAGCAATTTATGTTAATCATGAAATCTTTCTGTCTACTAATATACAGAGACTGGATAAAATACCCTACACAGTAAACCTGCATTTCATCAATAAAAGGTCTTTTGAGCAATACCATGGTTATATACTAGTGTGGTCAATGGTTCCTAACAAATAACTGACTGACTATAAGAACTGGGGTCCCCTGTCCAGGGTAATAGAGTGGTGATCAAGTGTACATGGTATAGCTCTACTCACTTTCTTTATACGAGCTGAAGATAGTCAGGTACTGTATTCGGCTATCTCGAGAAATGGCTGCTGACACCATATATTGCTGACATGAGCTCATTAATAGTGATGAGCGAATAGTGAAATATTTGAATATTCGATATTTGTACGAATATCTCTGAAATATTCGATCGAATATTCGATCCCATTAAAGTCAATGGGAACAAGTATTCGATTATTGAAAAAACATCTATTAGACCACTTGGAGGTAAAACCCGGAAGCTGGGGCATTTGAACGCTTATCGAATATTTATTGAATATTCGGCAAACTATTCGATAATATTCAAAAGATCAAATACCTTACTATTCGATCGAATAGTAGTTTTGGATAGGATACACAATAAGCATCTGACTGCTGGGTCCTAAACTGACTATGAGAACCGGAATCCCTTCTTCCTCATTATGGAATGGCGGTCAAGCGTGTATGGGGTAGCTCCACTAACTTTCTTTGAAAGTGCTAAAGATAGTCAAGTGCTGTACTCATTTATTAAAGACAATGGTATTAGTGATATCGGCTAAATAAAGCATCAAGTAAATGGAGTTGTTCTTATATGTTCAGGATATGATAACATTATTGTTTAAACCATCACTAAGCACTAATGTAATTTTTGAAATTACTGACCTCCGCATCCAAAATTCACCAGATCATTTGGTCCATTGTTGCTGTTGTTTACAGGCATGCTGGAAGCTGGCCAGGAGTCAGCAAGCCACGGATAATTGGGGTCACTTGGATTTAAGAGTCCTGGGCGACTATAGAGTTAAGAAGAAAAGGTGTTATTTATTAGTAGGATTCTGTATCGGTATCAATGTTTCACAGCAATGCAAAAAAAGGAAAAAAAAAAGAAAATGATATGCAAATCACTTCATCCAATCATCAGTCGCGTCTCCATGAATCTGAATGAAATATATTGTCTGGGAAATGGAGTAAGCTATCAGCTAGGGAGGAAACCTTACGTGGGGCTAGTGATAAATGAACACCTCCAGGGAGCAATCACTCACAATGACTCTTCCGAAACAGTCATTTCCAGGACTTTGAGCTACTTTTTTCTTCACCTTTCACATTTCAAATATGTGCCTGTCATCCGCAAACTGATCCTTTTTCTGCCTGAGCTTTGTAGTATAAGACAAGGCGGGCTGGAATTAAACTACTGTAAAATGCATTTAATCTCGTCTAGTTCATTCATTAAATGGCGTGTTGTCATGGTGATGTGATGCATTCGGGAAGGAAGGTGGTGAAAAATCTCTCATGGTCTTTTGTGACTTGATCTAATCTGAATTCTTCAATGACCACATTATAAAAGTGCTCTCACTGGATTTGATGAATGATATGGACTGGGTCAACATCGGTATTAGAAGAGACCACCATCCATAGTCACTATGACCTTGGTTATCATTTTGATTGAGCTAGAAAGCAACATGAACGAGATTGACTCTCACTCAAGTCCTCAAGTCAAGAGCAATATGAATAACAACATGGTGTAGGCTATTGATGGTGGAAAGTCATGTTTGATGCAATGGTCCTACACTAATGAATGTTTCATCTGTCCTCCTTGTCTATAAACTAATGCTAACATCTACTCTTTATGTTCCTAAAAATTACCTACATGTGGTGAAAAAGTATTCAAAACTTTTTTGTGAACTCGGTTTCACGGGTATCATCCCATGAATGGCTTATGGTTGACCATTGTAAACTCTGTAGGAATTAGACTTAAGGGGGTTGTCCTACCATTAATATGTATTTTCTGTTCACAGGACTAGTGATAAATAGGGTTGAGTGAACTTCGTCAACGTTGTACAAATCCGAATGTTTAGATTTAACTCCATGTGGTTGCAGAAGTTAGGGCTGCCTTAGGGCTGCCAGGAAAACATGTATCCATGTTTTCCAAGACACCCTAGGGAAGGATCCAACTTCTCCAGCCACCGAGAGCCAAATGCCAAGCATTTGGAATTGGAAAACATTTCCAAACCTGAACCATTCGGCAAGTCTGCTCATCACTAGCGATAAATGTATAATCAGTGCAAGCCCCATCACTTATGAAAACAGGGGACAACATCACAAAACATCATATATTTTCCCCTTATCTTGTGTGTTATTGGTAACACAACCATTTTAATTTGACATCCTTAAGAAGCGCAGCTCTGCGGAAGTAATATTAGCACATTACACAACTGCCTCTGCAAGTTTTTATGGTAAATTGGCCTTAGGGTTATGCAACCCATGTGCACATCGGGTCACTACTGACCAGAATGTCTAGTGCAGAACTTGCCTTGAAATTTTCTCCTTGATCCTACTTGATCCTGACTGGCCATCACTATTAGGGAAACTGTCTGTAGTAGTTGCTAAACAGAGTTAAGTGGCACACTATGTCATTATTAAAGCATGAATCTGTACACAGCCAATGGTGAACCACTGGTCTGTCTTGAGGCCACTACATCTGTATTATTTGAGCACTATATGTAACACCATAAAGAGGGAAAGCCAGTAGAAGGTATCAGACATGACTCAAATTTATTAAGCAAGTCACATATAATTTTTTTTTAATATTCTTTAAATATTTGAACATTACATAATCTCCATTGGTCCTCAGGCAATAGATTATCATTGACCCTCATCAGCTTCCATGTGTATGTACCTCCTAAACACATCTTTATAAATGATCCTCCTACACTAATGCATTCATTATTTTTCCAGCCATACTACATAATAACCCCCATGCATGGAGCATTTCTCCAACCCCAAAGTAGCATTAATAACCATTGTAGTTTTCCAATAAAACGCTTCTTTAAATCCCTAAGAGAAGACCCTGTTTCCTAGGCAACTGCAATAAGGAAAAGATACTGTTCTCGTAACATCCGTGAGCTCTCATTAGGCCTAATCTCCTTTTGCTAAAATATTGATTAAATAAGAGATTGCGAGTTATAACCAAGGTCTAATTGCAATCTCCATATTGGCAAAGGGAATGTAAATGAGGATATATGGGGGCACTATCAAGTTTTATCAGTTTCAATTGAGTAACCAAAGTCAAGGAATTCAGTTCTATCAATCTACAGCCTATCCATCATCCATGAATCATTTATTCTGTGATCGATTATGTGTAATTGTTCACTCTAGGCAATTTAGAACGAGCCAATAAGCGCCCTTAAACAACAGCAACTTCATTTGCTAATATCTACTTAATGCAATAAACATTCTGCTTGCAAATGAACACATCACTTATTATACTATGTTTATTTCCATCTTTTTTTTCCCTCGAGACATCAGGGAATACAATGCAAAACATCTGGGTCAGTGTTGTTCACCCAATCCACTGGAGACAATGGGCTTGGGTTGTAATATTCCAAAATAGCTGATCTGTTCTGCATTGTAGGTCCCTTAGCGGCATAGCCTTGGGACATGAAGACAGAGGTGTACGATTAGAAGATTGCTTTTTAATTTCACGGCCTACCTTCCGTTACTCATTAGTCCGCCATCTCCTCTCTGAAATGTGACTGTAGATTAAAAGCAAGAAGAAGAAAAAGAAAAAAACAAAGTCAATTATGTTTTAATGCCGAGCTCATCATTACAATGTTCGTCGGAGTGCAATCCTACTAGTAATTACTCCATTACCAAATAACTGGCTTATATTAAATATACACAGCTCGGAAGAAAGAAAAAAGAGAAGACATCTCTCCTTTGTCATGTCTGAGATTTCATCAGACACAAAGGAAGATCATTTATTTTGCTGTTCTCTTCTAAATGGATGTGTATGTGCTTCGAGGGAAAAGATAAAAAAAGAAGAAAAATAATCACAAATATGGACGGCAAGAGTCATTTTACCCGAGCTCAGCATAATCGTATTGGCACATGACCAAACTGAATGAATAGAAATTACATGCAGATGCAGCAGAGCTGAAATTGTCATTGAGGTACCACTGTTTGTTAGGTCTCATGGAGCCTGACCATGTAATGGCTCTGTTCTGTATAAAGGGGTGCTATGGGGTGTATGAAGTTACCTGTGCACCACGTATGGCTTTCTATCATATTATGTGTATATCAGAAAAAAAAAATTGTGGTATGCTCCATTAAAATCCATATAGATGGAGGTATTCTCTTGCTTCTAGTAAAAAATTTTCTTCACACATCTGGTGTCCAATGAAGCCTATACACAGTGTATGAAGCTATATATCTCCATCCAAAGGCCCTGTAGGTTTCATGCACATTTGACCTCCATATATATTAAAAACATTGGCTGGACCGCCGCCTCCCATCCCCCTTGGTTAAACTTGATGGACATGTGTCTTTTTAAACCAAACTTACTATTTAATGTAACTATGACCCATTCACGTCATTGACACAGAGTAATTTTCTAGTATATACAAGGGATTACTGACTCTTCCCTACTGATGATGTTAGGGGGCAGAACAGTTAGACATGTTGAATTTCCATGAATTTTATATGAAAGAGTCATTTACTATTGTAAGTGTCATTGAGAAAACCAAAGATAATATAATAGATTATTTTGTATCTCATTTGGGTCAGATGACAAACTCAGCTTTGCTGTACCAGTAACAGGGTGGATGTGCTTCTTTTACTGATCTCTTTTATGAGAAATAAGGGATAACATTGAGAGTTAACGGGAAGCAATGAGGAACATTTGAGAAAGTTTGGAAATGTGTCTTGACGTTGGCCCCATTATAACCTTTAGTGGAGTGATACTGGTGCTCAGTGAGTGGTCAGCTTAGGGTTGAGTCTACATGCAACGTAAAACCAAAGACAACATAATAGCCAAGGGTTATAGTAAAGAAAGGACATTTTGTGAACATTGTAACTATACACAGTACATTTATATCACATCACAAATGCCCAGTTTCAGAAAAAGAACATTGACCTAATATTTAGTGCACATATCTTGAGTCTACCATTTTGAAGGTTTGCAGTATTTCCCCGAGACTCCAGAGCATGCTCATACTCATCATACATCATCAAAATAGTAGATTTCAGGTAACAACAAATTTACCAGTTTGTCTCCAGAAGTACACTTAAAAGTGCATTTCCACCTTTCAACACACAATATATATATATATATATATATATATATATATATATATATATATATACTTTTAATCTAAATAGTCTTAGTATAGCTGTCTTAGTATAGCTCAATAGTAACCTAAGCTCTGTTTTTAATACAGAGCTCCATATCCCTTCATACAATACATGTACTTTAATAATGAAAATCCGACTGGCCCCCCCAGCCATCACTAGGTGGAGCTCTGGAGCTTACTGCATACTTTTTGTGGTAAAACTCTATGCAATAAGCTCCTAATCTCCCTCTAGTGGCGGGTGCATGTACTGTACTCACTGGATTTAAAGCTCTGATGTATACTGTGTTAAAAAAAAGTTGCATAGGATAATGTTAAAAGGTGGACATTCACTTTAAACATTGCTGACTGGCTATGCTTCAAGGAAAGTCATACTTTTAGAACAAAATACATCACATGAAGCCTTATACTGTAGGTCAGTGGTAGGGAACCTTGGATCTCCAGCTGTTGCAAAATTACCATGGACAGCCAAAGCTAAAGCATAATGGGAGTTGTAGTTTTGCAACAGCTGGAGAGCCAATGTTCCCTACTCCTGCTGTAGGTTGATCATAGCTTCATGTACTTCAGTCACATAAGAACAGAATTAGCCACTTGGGGTGCATTGGTCTGCACTATACCCCTTGCTCTTATATAATTGATCATTTCATGAATATTGGACTCAGATATGGCATATGGATAACATCAGAAGGAACTGACTTTACATTCACAATGTACATTTCTACACCAGGACAATAGACAATGAGGATAGACATCAAACACAGATTTCACTGGAATACGTAAGGATTACTGGCAATAGGGCATTCCATGCAGGTGCTCCATTTACGAGACAAAGAAAAGGCTGTATATATGGAAGGTAAAGGACACATCTGGCATTGCTCTACAGCTGGATCTATCATGTCAGCCATACTCCTAATATTAGAGGAATGCTGATACCTGCACTTAATTAAAATGCAAGACATTCCTGTAATAACCTACAAAAAGCTGATTAGAAAGAAGAATCATGAATCCCAGACAGATCCTGAGTGAATGAGCGCTGGAAAGAAAACATTGCAGCCAGTCAGTAGTCCATCAATACAGGAGGGACTGTCAGATCTCATAGTAATTAATAGATGTATCCCTGCCTGACAGCACCCTGTCTTCTTCAGTCACTCTCCTCTCCGATGTATACCCTTGGCTGTAAGCTTCTAGCATGCCTTAAATATAACCTGATAAAGGAGAGGTTGTGTCCTGGTCACTATTTCTAACATTATTATTATTATTATTATTATTATTATTATTATTATTATTATTATTATTATTATTATTATTTCTAACATGTCTTAAATATTCCTAAGGTGATCAAAGAGTGATCTGATCCTGGCCACCCTTTCTACTGTTCTAAAGGGGTATCCAGTACTACAAAAACATGGCCACTTTCTTTCAGAGACAACACGACTTTTGTTTCCCGTTCAGGTGCAGTTTGCAATCAAGCTCCATTTACTTCAATGGAACTGAGCAGCAAAACCCCGCCCAAGCTGGAGACAAGAGTCGTGTTGTCTCTGGTAGAAAGTGGCCATGTTTTTGTAGCGCTGGATAACCCCTTAAAATATTTCTAAGGTGCAGTCCAACCACAAAAAGAGTAATCAAATCCTGGTCACTATTTCTATTGTTCTAGCATATCTTTTATATTACTAAAGGAGGCAAAGGGTGATCAGATCCTGGTCACATTTCTGCTGTACTTAAAAGCCTTAAAATTTTACTAAGGTTATTAAAGTGTGATCTGGTCCTGGACACCATAACTGCTGTCCTTATAAGCCTTAGATACTACTAGGGCAGGCAAACAGTGATCTGGTCCTGGACACCATAACTGCTGTCCTTATAAGCCTTAGATACTACTACGGTGGGCAAACAGTGATCCGGTCCTGGAAACCATATCTGCTGTTCTTATAAGCCTTAGATACTACTAGGGCGGGCAAACAGTGATCCGGTCCTGGACACCATATCTGCTGTTCTTATAAGCCTTAGATACTACTAAGGTGGTGCTAATGATCCAGTCCTAGACACCATTTAAGCTGTATAAGGAGACATATATTAGTAGTCTCCTCCACATTAAAATCTCCATTAGAGATATCATTAGGATGAAGAAGAGCAGCGCCCATTGTTTGGCTTTATGTATTATGATTTTCCCCTTCCAAAAAAAACAAACAAAAAAAAAAAAAACACTTCAGCTCTGCTACATCAGCATTAACCTTAGATACTACTAAGGTCAGCAAAAAGTCATCGGGTCCCGGACAAAATTTCTGCTGTCCTTATAAGCCTTAGATATTGTTAATGATCTAGGCCTGGACACCATATGAGTATACAGCATATTAGTAGTCACCTCTACAATAAAACCTCCATTAGAGATATCTATAGGATGAAGAAGAGCAGTGCTTGTTGCTTGGCTTTATGTATTCTGATTTTCCATTTGCACAAATGAAACACTTCAGCTCTGCTACATCCGTATAAGCATTAAGTAATCATTTCTTAAGTGACATGGTGCAGTCTAGAGGGATTATACCTCCATGCATTTAGCATGATATATCACTGTGTCTGCGCACTGCTGTTCTCTGGTGGAATAGAGGAGCCTGTGGGGGAATCTCATTGTTACTGATTAACCCTCATTAACCCTCATTGTCCTGTAGCAGATACCAGGGACACTGTTCCCTTGGTTATATGGAAGACTTTGTAGGTTCTGTGGCTGTTAGGACATCTCTCTATATTAAATCAATGCCAGGGCTGATCTGGTGCCCAGGTCTATCATTGCTATATTCCTTTAAATAACCATGTTATAGCATCTGATAATAAATACATTAAAGCACTGTACCTTCCCATTACATTCAACAACATTACAATCCCTATATACGGTATACTGTATGTTAGTGCCATGTAAAAAAAAAATCAAGTTGTCTTATACTCCTAGTGCATTCGGTATAATGAGGATCCCTTTGTAGAATGGTCATACCCTACAGATGATCTAACTGTGTCTATATTCGGTGTCAGATGACGGCAGAAGCATATTAAAACCTGATCTATCAAATGTCAGTAGTGGCTAGACTATAATGGCTTTGACCAGGCATCTGTGACCTCTCATCGCTTGAACACATTAACCGTGTCCCTTAAGATCCTGAATCCCAGATTTTCTCAATTTGTCCATGCAAATATGCGACCCGATGGGACAGACGATCCCATTACTTGGTATTTCGGGTGGCCACAACTGTCCACGTATGAGCAGATAATTGAGACGCTGTTTATTGGACAATACAACATGCCACTCTGATTGATCCATGTCCTATAGTATCTAATAACACCATAGGAACATTACAGTTTTACTATACACAATGGGGGAGATTTATCAAACATGGTGTAAAATGAAACTGACTCAGTTGCCCCTAGCAACCAATCAGATTCCACTTTTCATTCCTCACAGACTCTTTGGAAAATGAAAGGTGGAATCTGATTGGTTGCTAGGGGCAACTAAGCCAGTTTCACTTTACACCATGACTGAAAAATCTCCCCCAGTGTATCTACTGTACTCTACATAGATTTCCCTATATCCAAATGTAACCTTATAGCACATATGCACACTACAGGCACCCACTTATGTGAAACCTTCTTATATCAAACCATGCAAATAGCTCTTTTATCCATTGAGCTGAGTGTTCTCCTTAGCTTATTGCTCTTTTCCCATTTTATACCACCCCAAAAGGAAACAGCTGAAAGCCCTATACAGAGGTCAGGGGTGGGGGTGTAATGATACTGTCTGGTTCCATCATGTAACTGGCATGACTGTAGAAAATACTGTTTACAGAAAACCCTTTCCACTTTTAACATATACTTATATTCCCCATTAAATAAATATTTTATTATAGCTCTGCGTTGCTCCGTTCCTCTATTATTCGCACTAGAAATGTAGGAGTAAATAGACAACTGGGTGTCACCATTTGGAGGAGGTGTATCACTGCTCTGTGTGAGATCATATCAGAGATAAAGTAGAGACACACCCCCTACTAATACAACCCAGTTGTCAGTTTAGTCATACATTTCTAGTGAGAATAACAGAAGAACGGCACATTACAGAGCTATGAGTGAAGATGGTTCAGAATTGTTACTTCATGAGGGATACTAAGAGGATGCCACATTCTGTCCCTCTCAGCTGTGACAGCTTGGCACCACTAGAGCTGTTATTCAAAACTGGGAGGGGCCCCTAATGTAAAGGGCCCGCCTCTTGGGCACTTGCCATTGCAGTGGCTGGGGCATCAAATTCTTTTCTTTTTTTGCTCATGACTGATATAGGATCAGTACACTCCTTGACCTCTGTATAGGACTATCACCAGTCTTGATGGCACTGCTGACAGGCTCCCTTTAAATGATTAGTATTAGTAGTCTCTACCTAGATCTGCAAACGATCACGTTTACTATAGCCCGCCATATTGGTATAAGAGGTCGCTTTATTTCTTCACGATATCAAATAGATATACCTGAGTTGTGCCAGCTCCCCTTCTTTGGGCCAAGTGCAACTTTGTGGTGCATGGTTGTATCTGGGGAATCTAAGCAAAGGATGTAGAAAAAGAGGATATTCGCCCAATTTGGATAAAACTTGTAATAATCTATGTCGCAGTGTAAATGATGTGTAAAATGTATCTAGCACATAATTGGTGATATAATGGTTTTAAGCTTCATAGGCTTTTTTTTTTTTTTAAAGAAGCAAAGAATTTCCCTGCGCGCTGAGCTGAAGTCGTCTTATTAGCAGGCTGGATGATAGATACGTCTCTCAGAAATAAATATAATACTTTGGAAAGGGTTTTGCTTAAAGCATGGAGGGTGACTGCTTGTATTAAAATCAAGCATAGGGCATTGGTGGATAGATAGAAACTACTGGGATGAGTTATCAGGAGGGAGGGGGGGCACTGGGTCTATTCATATATAATTTTCTAATCAGATCCTCATCACAAATGATAGTTACCAATTGGGCTTAATTATATTTAATTCTGAGAGCCAATGAGTTCAATGATATGGTGGTGCAGAGGTAACACATACTAATGGACAGTACCTGCAGGGGTAAAGGTGAAGGACTGAACTGCAAAACAAGAAGACAATTTGAGTTACAAACTCGGCTGAAGAAAAATATCATAGACATTTCAGTGAGCAAGTGATGAGAGCGACGCTTCTCGGCATGGTCACATGACTTTGTTTGAAGCAATAGCCACTCAGCAGCCAATGGAGGGTCTTATCAAGTGATACGTTGCATGTCGATAGTGTCAGGAATGAGAATGTACGGAAAGCATCCCATAAGCACGTTGGAATTTGTAGAAATGTTCAGATGTAGCAGAGCTGAATTGGTTCTATGGTACAATGCCATGTTAGATCAAGTCGTGTTATGTGAATGTTGGCATAGGGTTGCATTGACAATAGTTGAAAGGCCAAATCAGCTGTGCCACATCTGTGCAATCGTAAGGTAACCCAACGCAGTCTATCACATTTCTCTTGCAATGGTTTAGCATTTATGAAGTTATGGAAGCAAATATTAGAGTGAAGGTTTTGAGTTACAATGAACATAGTCTCATTTCAGACAGCGATTAAAAAAAAAATATATATATATATGAATTATATTCAAATTATGTTTGAATGAATTATAATCTTTGACTGCATTTTCCATCTAGATATGTTGTAGAGAAAGCTGAAATGCCCTATTAAATTGAATGGCATATTGTATATCAGAAGGTACATCCCAAATTGCATTGTTCATAACACAATCGGCCTCCTAATGGTTGATTTTCCCAATCTATCTATCTATCTATCTATCTATCTATCTATCTATCTATCTATCTGTCTATTGCCTATCTATCTATCTATCTATCTATCTATCTATCTATCTATCTATCTATCTCCTATCTATCTATATATCTATCTCCTATCTATCTCCTATCTATCTATCTATCTATCTCCTATCTATCTCCTATCTATCTATCTATCTATCTCCTATCTATCTATCTATCTATCTATCTATCTATTTATCTATCTGTCTATTGCCTATCTATCTATCTATCTATCTATCTATCTCCTATCTATCTATATATCTATCTCCTATCTATCTATATATCTATCTCCTATCTATCTTCTATCTATCTATCTATCTATTGCCTATCTATCTATCTATCTCCTATCTATCTATATATCTATTAAATTAAATCATATCTATCTACAAAGAGGATTAGAAAAAGTCTGGTTCTTTGGTAAGCGGTAGCACCACCCTTGGCTACAGGCTAGGTGTGGTAGTGGAGTTTTTCCATATTCTATGGAATACACCATTATCACACAAGAGTGGTGCAGTCTGGAAGACCCATGGACAACCCCATGTTCAGGGCAGAATAATGGAGTAGATATAAGTATATTCCCTCCACAGTAACTACCCTGGAAACCATAAGCACTATACAGTGTGCACTCCATTTTATTATACTTGTGTATAAATTTTCATGGAATCACAGGCATGGTATCATTTTACCTTCATCTATATTCATCGATACATTTAAAGGAATAATGCATAATGAAACCAGGTCTCTGTATAAGTGATCTTAACAAAACGCCGGCAATGAGATCGTGAAAGAAATGAAAAGATATCATGTCATATCTCATATTTCTCATATTCCCCTAATTCCTCTTTCTAGGAACAAATTGTAACAACATTCTCAGACCCTCCTTCTTACGCTCACTTATATTTTTCCTGCCTTTGTTTCCCTGAATCTCCATAATTCCATCCATTAATATTCACCGTCTGGAGAGTTCAAACATCTGACATGATCGTATCTCAAGAGAAGCCGTGCCACAATATAGCACGCTGGATCATGCTTTGAAGTACTATTGGTTTGATCTAACATCTTATCCATTTGATCTTTAGCTCCGCAAAGATCTATCAAATTCCCTGGTCCTGAAGAAGAACGAGTTTCTGATGTACCAGGAACTATTAGATACGCCTACCACAGCCGAGGACTGCTGGAATTATCTGGGTCACTGAATTACTGGTGATGTGGAGGTGGAACAATAATGATGGGACTTAACCTACTCGGGAATGACTATCTATCTATCTATCTATCTATCTATCTATCTATCTATCTATCTATCTATCTCATATCTCCTATCTTTCTATCTCCTATCTATCTATCTATCTATCTATCTATTTATCTATCTATCTATCTATCTATCTATTATCTATCTATCTATCTATCTATCTATCTATCTATCTATCTCCTATTTAACTATTATCTATCTATATATTATCTATCTATCTATCTATCTATCTATCTATCTATCTATCTATCTATCTATCTATCTATCTATCTATCGTATTTAGCCATCAAATATCTATATATATGCATCGACCTTGGAACCACTTCCTGCCACCTACAACTTTTTTTATTTTATTTTTATTTTTCTCAAGAGTTAGTAAAAATTAGATTTTTGTCTTAAATAATAGATGGCTTCCTCTGTAACATATCTATAATGAGCAATGCAGCAAGGTCAGCTATGAGTTTTCTTTCTGTGGCACTGGAATTGGTAGCTCTAGGGAAGTCATATTATTTTCAGGCCATATCTTACCGGCATAATTGCTGAGCCCCTTCCTCTTCTTTCTGCGCCAGTACAGCCATATGCTGAATCCCATGAGAATGACCCAGCATGCACCACCAATTCCTGCAATGAAGGCCGGTTGTTTGACAACATCTGTGATTTGCTCGGTGATGCTGTTGTTATTCTCTGTGATTACCACTTCATTGCGATTTCCTGTAAAAAAAACATTTACAAAAAAAATGTGATATTATTAAGGTGGAGAAGAGGTATAAAATAATAAAACCCAAAAGAATGTGTATGGATAATCTATAGGATCAAGAGCACAGTAATATTCTTAAATTAAGCGGGGGCGGGGCTAACAGGTAAGCAGTTATATTAGCAGGTATGAGGTTTGACGGCTGGAGATACCGATGCAACAGGCTGAGTGGTTGTGATCTGAAGCTGATAGTAGTGTAGACTCCTCTCCCAGGAAATCCGCTAGGGGAAGAAGGCGGAGGGTCAAATGCCTTCATATCTGGGTGAAGGGTGGACATAAATAAACCAGTCTTCTTTGGACAGGCCAAGAGCTTGACTTTCCTCCATACACCAGGAACAGCTGGTCAGCTAATCTTAATTTTTAGTTGGATAACAATATTACAGGCGCTCATGTCAGCACACCACATGTATACTTGCCAATATTTAAGCCCTACCTAAGAGAATGCCCAGGAAACTCCCAAGCCTGTACAGGAAAAACCCTAAACACCCAATTTTGTGAACCAGTTGATGTGATTGTCCATTGAAATATATGAAATGTACTCTGTATATATGTACTCCATCAGTAGTTGTTTATGCTTTATGCATTTATGTTCTGTCTATCTGACTACCCAGTGGTTATGATGTGAATTGAGGCCTGTTTTGCTAACAAAACTGAATTTGTACCATGAGACCATGAGTCCTTAAATGGGTTATCCATAATTAGAAAATGCACAGCTACTTTCTTGCAAAACAGCACCATTCCTGTCCTCAGGTTGTGTGTCGTTTTACAATTTAGCTCCCTTCACTTCAGTGGAACTAAGATGCAAATTTCACACCCAAACTGAGTGTTGCTAAATCTAGAAGAAAGCAGCCATTTTTTTTTTTATCAGTAGGTCCTTTAATGAAATCTGCACACACACACACACACACACACACACACACACACACACACATATATATATATATATATCTCTTTGGGTGTTTTTGTGCATGTGTACTAAACCAAGGATTAGGTACCATACATATTTAGCTATTGGGTAACTAATATAAATGGAAATACACACAGAATACTAAAGCCCAAACCACTACTATGAGTTGGAGCAGGGTACACCAACTATTTTTATACTATACTTTTTTTTAAAGTTGGCTAACTTTTTCCCCACTGTCTAGTATCTCTGGGTTCTATTGAACTGTGACTTGCACGAGTTACACAGTCAGTGTTAACACACATAGAGCAAGCCTCAATCATTTCCAAAAGCTCAGGTTGCCGTATGACTATTGAGCATCCACAGCTGACATCTTTTGAAGTTGAGTCAATCGGAAGGTGATTCTGGAAATGTGTGAATTCCTAAAACTTTATTTAAAACCTTATTTGCAATTCGCTCAATGGTGCTTCATTAGTTTTCCAGCTGATATATTTCTCCTATGGATAATAGATACAAAAAGCCACAGGTATGTTTGTACTGGAAGGTCTGCGAAGCAGGTGTTACAGCAACAATCCTGTCAGCTCCAGTAATTAGATGGAAGACAAGCCATGAGGGTGACCTGCGTCCCTCCATTGTTTCCGCAGACAAAGATGTAATGATATACAATGTCTTCCTCCTACAGGAGACTAATGAAGAATAAAACTAATTTGCTGAAGCAAAAATTAATTAGTCACATCCAAATCAACTGCAATTAATACCGTGAAAGTTTGCCAGTCTGAATCAACCAACCCTTGTGCAATTTATACTGGAATACTGCAAACCTAAGTGCTATGTATCCGCAAGTGCCATTTTACCAAGGGAAGTGTAATTTGGACTAATTTAACGTGTTAGTTACAACTATGGATTCATAAACTGCTAGTGGTGCAAGCCAGAGAGAAGTAATGTCTTCATGGGACATTAAATCTAATATAAAGGTCGGGTTATAGGGAAATGGTAGACATGTTTTACGGATGCTGCAAAACGAAATGTGATCTTTTTTTGCCTGCAAGTAAAACTGCTGGACTATATAGATACAACTTTGGGGAGTAGGGGTTCCCTACACTATTTCTCCACCCTTGATCACTTTTACAAGCATACAGGGGTGTTTCGCCTAGACAAGTCTTTTCCATGTATAGGACATATGAGCAGCATAGGGGGAGATCACCCTTGATTATTACACAATGACCTAGGCAAGTAATACTGCAATGGTTAAAGGGGTTGTCCCAAGATTATAGGAAATAGGACAGAAAACAACTGATTGGTGGGAATATAACTGCTGGGACCGCCACTGAGCAAAAGATTCTGTTTATTCTAATATTTGTAATTTATTCTTATGATGGGTTATTGATATCAGAACAATGGGGATCCCAGTTTACTTACTGAACTGGCAACAGTGCTTGCCTCCTTGTCTCTTCCAGGCACAGTGCTGTGCATGAAGGAACTTGTAGCAGTCGGCACTAAATCTATGATTAAGGGCGGGTAAGGCCAGAAACATGTCAGACTGTGTGTCCTGTATGCATTTCCATGGACTTTTATGGACTTTTGTGATGACTTTTTATCAAGATTATCAATAAATAAAAAATAAATAAAAATTTTACCAGCAAGTGCCGACTGCTACAAGTTCCTTCATTATCGTTTACTCTGGATCCAAAGGTCCATTGGTCCTGCACTACCCAGGTGGGCCGGTTACCACTATCTGCTTCTACAGTGCTGTGCATGCACTAGTCATAGCCCCCTGTACTGCTACTCATCTCGTTCAGTTGACTGGAGGAGCTGCAGTACCAAGTACAGCCACTATAGAAAGCATGGAGCTCTGTCTGGTATGAGATCAAAGATTGCAACATTCTCGTAAGTACCACATCCCCTTCAATCAGCAGATTGAATATTAGTATATTTATTTCCTAATGTGTAAGTCCCACAAAACCCCTGGAAATAAATGAAATCAACAAGCAATACATGCCATTGCCATTCATGAAGCCAACAAGGTAAAGTGGTAATAATAATTACAATAACAATAACAATAATAATAATAATAATTTGTTATTATTTGTTATTATTATTTTACATGTGGGAGTAGTTACAGTGCAGATATGAACTGGTACGGTATTGGTACAGAAGATGGTACAAAAAACTCATATTTTACAGTTTACAGAAAACTCATAGTTTACAGTCTCCAAAGTCTCAAATATTTACATGAACTACCCGATTTGAGCAAAAATATGTGACTTTTAGAAGTGTGTGTTCAGGTGCAGGGATGATCCTATCCTTTGTGGCTAATACATTGCTGTCTGTGAGTAATCATAATACAGCTCATTGACCATAGACTGTAAGCTGTGTCTCAGTTGCCTATAAATGGTGTCAGCAGTTCACATGACCTTTGATATGTCTGAAAGCAAGACATCAGCATTTCATGTTACAGTGCCATCAGCTGGTAGAGATATATTCTCACACACATCGCAATTCATTGAACACTGCACCTTTGGGGGGTTATGTTTCACCTTGTGTAGGGAGTTTTATAGGCTGGGCAATGCACCCTGGGAGAAAGTTATGTAAATGAGCTCTCCAAAAACAAACAAAAAATAAAGAAATAAAAAAAATCTCTAGTGCCACCTGTTTCATTTTAAAGGTGAGTGTTGAACAAAAGGGAAGAAACATCTATGTGTACACATGGACCGCAGAGAGGGGGCACTAACTAGGCAATCTGCCTTGGCCAAGGTATTTACATTCGGGGTATATCGCTAAACTAAATTCTACACTAACTAAACTTAATATTTAAGTTTAAAGTAATATTTAAGAATTTAGCATTTTTAGAAATTTTAAGAATTTATAATTTTAAGTAATATTTAAAAAATTAGGAACCTTCAAGATTATACTGCAATAATATTCTGCATACAGCATAATAAACATAAAACAACATAAAAAAATAAAACCAATGCATAAACCATCTATGAAATCTCCTTGAGATAATTTGATGTGTGCTCCTTTATACCCCACTGTTTGTATTTCTATTCAATATTCTAATTATCTGTTTTATTTAAAAAGAAATAGATATATTTTATTAGCAATATAAATGAACTGCTGATCCAGAACCAGTAATGATTTTCTTAGGGCTGTTTGTATTCAGAGATCAATATTTGTTATGCTACAATATATAAAAAGACAAAGGGGGTTAATAAGGATTCCAATTACATTTTTACAAAGCAAACAGTAAAACGCTCTCATCAGTCAATGTGACCCATAGGTGCTATTTCATCTAGCCCACAACTCCACTGAGTTAATGAAGAAAAAATCCAAAAGGAATATATACCATATAAGAACGGCGTAATTGCTTCCAATGCTCGGAGTATTAATGACATAAAAGAAGGTGTCATAAAATGATTGTTGAGGCAGGGACGCCGAGATCATTAAGGAAACAATTAGCTGCCATCTTGAACATAATTATCTGGAAGAGATGGCTCCTTTGGGCTGGCGTTCTTTTTATGTCCAATATACTTGTTCTTTTATCTGGTGTTTACTGCCGAAACCCATTTGGCAGGGTGCACAGTGTAATGTGCTATAACAAGAACACACAGCTATATGGATACATCTATTACATGGGGTGTAATAATATATAGGTTCCTATCATATACAGTACATGTTGTAAAGGTAACTGCTATGTAAGCTTATCCCATAAAGATCAATGATGTTCCTACTCTTAGCTACTATTACCAGATGTATACTTACCTTTCTTTTTGGCACTTGATATAACCCAAATATGTGGTGTATGATAATGGGTACAATAAAGGGTGGATGTCACATAGACAATACACAGCTTCTATGGTACTTATAATTAACAGAATGAATAATGGGTAAACAACTAATATCCTTGACCCCTCAATTGAAACTATTTACTTTATTATGGGCAAGAAAATACAGATATGTCCATCCTCACCTTTCCAAAGATGTCCAGTTTATAAAAAAAAACAATACTCGGATGGGGGATGTTTACGCTATACACATATATGTATGGTATGTATGGCCACCTAGTGGTTGTAATGTGACTTGTAGTCCGTTGAAGGTTTCGCAGTAATATGCAAAATTAACTCTATATATATATGTATGTGTGTATATATATATATATATATATATATATATAATTATATTATTATTATTATTATTATTATTATTATTATTATTATTATTACCTTACGCAGTAAACTCTGCTGGAAGCAAAAAGCTCTTCTAGAAGTGTAATGTCTGTGCTGGGCTACTGCATCTCAGCTCCTATTAAAATGAATGGGAGCAAATATACACTCTATAGTCTAAATAATAAATGACCTTTTGGCCTAAGCAACATTTTACATAGGTTTTGGAATTTTATTAGGAATGAATTAGCTGTCACCCCTGTTACATTGTATATTCCACTTATGGACATTATTCTGCAGAAAAGCCTCATTTCTTCATCCCCCGCTATCTTTTAACATGAACTGCAGACTTATGAATACCCTTGTGAATACTGTGCAGCTGTAAATGAAACCACTTTTATACACAGCAAAAAGGTTACCGCAATCCGGTGCTCTAATAATTGTACTTAGCTGTAATCTGTACCAGACGACCCAAAGGAGATAATGAACTCAATTTTTTCCCCAAAAATCTAATATAATTATTGAACAACTTGCTGTATGCATCTAATATTTCCACATAGTGTAGTTAATAATGCATGGGATGTATGTAGGCCTAGGCTAAGGGTCGGATGTATCAGACAGCTGTGAAGAAGCATTAATTTCCCCTTCTTTCCTACACACACAGTGGAAAGCCAGTTCATGGGCTGAACCAATCATTATGATACGGTGGCTTATCAATTTCCCATGAACTAGTGATATGAATAAAGTATTAGGTGCTGCATGCGAAGTGGAAGTAATGAAGCATAAAATAAGAGGATGTAACCTATTGACTTACTAGAAGCCAAGATGCACCTAGCACCTACTGACTCTTTTTGTTACCTATTAAAAAAAGAATTGAGTAGGACCTATGCATAATGAAAATGGCTGAATTAGTATAAATAGGTTATACCTTTACTGGGGCATTAATTATAAGAAAGCCAGAGTGATCCTAGCCCGGACCATGGTCTATGAGTACATGGTCAGCCTTAGGGATGCACAATTATATGTGCACTTTGCCTGTTAATACTGAAGGGGGTGTCATTGGTAAATGGACTTTGCATATCCAATCTCTGATATTCACAGGATACAATTACATTATCTAGTTTATTATGTCCGTGTTATTTTGGCACCTATAGATAGGTCCTTCCTTATCTTGTTATGTGGCTCTACATATCCTCAAATAAGTGGCATAAGATTATTTCATAACACTCTTTCTAAACATTTTGTATGCTGTATCTGTCTATGAATGGCCACTCAGGGTTTTAATGTGAATTGCAGCTGGTTGAGGGTTTTGCTAAATTTGTAATGTAAATTTTGATTTAAAGAAGGATAATGATGGACACATCTAGTCATTTTACATCTGTATGACTGTATGAATGTATAGATGTGACTTTCTTAACTTATACCTAAACTCAATATATACCAAGATGTATGGCATGAGATAACATAACAACATAGCCTGGTGACACTTGCTATGTTATCTAATAGCTTTTTGTGCTTTGTGTTAAATTGGTTTCATGAGATAACTAACAGAAAGATGAGTGTGGACACACTTGCACATTTATAATTGAACTTAGAGGTTATAGACAGCTGTATCTTTATACTTTATAAAGCATTAGGCGGGGAAATCAATAGAAGATCCTGTACAAGGGAAGAACCAATCTAAACATCTTCATACATATTAGAGAAAAGCTGGCCAAAACCAGAACTGAAGATCTAATGTGTACTATACTCTCCCTTAAATGTTCATGTTACAGAGAGCAACATCTCTATTATGTTAAATTTTAACATGCAACTTTGTTCTTATTGAGATGAAGGTTTTTTTTTTTTTCTACCCTTCTCCATCAACCAAACCAAATGTCTATGTGTAATGGAATATTGGGATAAAATTGGGATAACTAACCCAACTGGGATAACACTGTGAAGTACCTACAAGTCAAATTTGCATTTGCTCACAGCTATAGAAGCCGTATGGGCACCTCAATGCTAACCTTTGTTCAGGAAGTATGATGTATAGATTTACACTGTTATACAGTGCATTGTGAGAGCTCAGTGGTGCCTCCAGGATCTACCTCCTGGCTATGATATGGGTCAGTCGCATAGCATAGTCGCACAGTTTGCATTTCTATGCTAAAAAAAACACATTGAAATAAAAAAAAATTATATATTAGAAAAGTGTCTTTATAACAAGAAACATATATTTGTGATGCTGTAAAAACAGTGGTGGAGAACACTGCAGAAGACATTAGAATAGGATTATTAGGTGAGCTAATAGACTGTGCTTGTTTTATAGTAATATATCCAGATACGTCGCATTGTTTACTAATGCATCTGAATGAGCTCGTGTTGAGCAGTGTGGTCCCCTCCAAGGTGGAATGGAGCCGAGAGCCCATCATAGGTTTGTGTTCAGCTGAATGCTCTGCTGATTTGATTACAGCTGCACTTTTATATCCTGGAGAAGTCCCCAGTGACCCCATCAATGGTAATACACTGGCAGAGGAGCAAAACGGGACTGAAAAGCCCCAGATTTGAAATCCTTCGCAGTCTCTAATGTCAAATCATGTGTTCATTGTTAGACTCATATTATGCATCAGCTATTAATGAACAGTGTAGAGTCTGGCTACAACACATGGGCTTAAGGATCACCAATAGTACACAAAGAGGAATGTTTTATGGTCTTCCACCTCATGGAAATTACCATAATGCGTAAAGAAAATGTTATTTATTGCATAGTGCTGAGCTTACAAATAGTCTACTGTTCTCATAATTAAGGATATACAAACTATTTCCCTACACCTCTGGTGGTGGACTGGGTAGTTAGAACCTCCACCAACCCCGGTCCCTTTCTTGACATTTTTTGATGTATGGCGCCTATACATAGTTGGCCAATATCTCTTGATCTGACCACCCTTAATTTAATATCCATGGCCAGATTAATGGTAACACCTGTCTCTTATACTAGTCATAATAGGTAATAAGTACCCTTATCTTTGTGGAAGGAGGTGGTAAATGGGGAGCTTCATTTTTTGTTATGAAACCTCTGGTAGACACTATGCTAAGGAGCTTTTTGTTGCCTAACAAAAGTATATCCTGATATCACAATACCATCATTAGCACACTATAACTTGTCTGGATGGATAGCTAGTAGGACCCATGGACTCTTACATAAAGGAAGTAATAGTATTTTAAATAATGTGACGATTGGGGATAAAATTTTGGCTAGAGTCCAAGAGACCATCCTATTAATAAAGTATATCATCAGTGATTTATTTAACAGTATTTCATTAAAAAAAAAAAAAACCTTACCGATTAATATATGTTGAGGATCACTTTTCACACCAATCCCAGCACTTGTGCTTGCCGCAACCTCAACTCGGTACTGGATCCCAGGAAAGAGGCCTCCGATCACTACCGAACGAATGGCAGCATCTACAGTTTTATTGATGTGGAACCGGGTCTCATTGCCTAGGCACCATATCTGTATACAAACCAATAAAATATAGAGGGTAAATAATATTTTTTCATGTCTGATTTTACTGAAACTTTATTGTTTTTCCAATTACTTCTTTGCAAAAACTCCAGAAAGTTGATGTGGAAGACATATTTGACATAAAGTCTTTCAGAAGGAATATTCTTTTCATATGTACTGCAGATTTCTGACCTATAAAAAGACATTTTAGCACAGCACTGGGAACAGAATTGGTGAAAGGAAACAAGAAGTTTATTTCATCTAAAATGGCTACTTAAAACCCATATGTTTTCCATCTGTTGACTGAAGTATATGCTTTAACTGAGTCTCATAACCGATAAGGATTCCCTTCTGTCGAGAACATTGTACGGGAAAGTAATATGGAGGGAGGCTATATGTACTGCATGGTGTGAAAACAAGAAATGTATGGGGAAACTACTTTTCTTAGGGTGTAATTTGCATCCAAAGTGCAAGTCATTTCCATACGTTAACTCATAATTTCTATCTTTCCACATCTTGACTACATAGAGCAGAGGTTGGATTTCCTATGCTAAGACGCTGGTATGACCCTACAGTACACTGTGATTCTTCTGTATAAAGAGCTACAGTAGCTATCCACACATATACAGTATACAGGTACATGTAGATGCTTTATTGTTTTTTTTGTTTTTGTTTTTTTTTATAAAACATTGGTATGGCATGGGCTATGATTCTTCTATCTATAGGACATTCTGAGTATAATTTCTAGACGACCTATCTTCAGGATAAGCCATCATTATCTGATAGGTGGTCGGCAGGCAACCAATGTCTATACTCACAGTGCTTGGCTTTAAAAAATGCTTGTTGAAAGAAGCTTTAATGCATAATGCATTTCCACAGCCTTTAGAAGGGAGGATTGGAGGGGGAAAGATAAATTATACTTAGATCCCTGGGCTCTGGGGGTGCAGGATCTTCTTCTTCATTTGCAATCAGGCAATCAGCGTCTGGGGCAGGACACTGCTGCAGATGCTGATTGGCTGGGCAGAAACTGCAGGAGTCTGTGCTCTGCCACTGATTGACTGATTACAGGTGACGGAGCTTAGGATAGAAGACACTTCTGGGAGCCTAGGACTGTAAGTATAATGCCCCCCCCCCCCCCCTAGCTCCCAACAGAGCACAATATGGCTCCCAGGGGGTTAAGTAGGGAAGCACTTAACCCCCTGGGGGCCAGATGTAACTTTCTGAGGTTTTCAGGTGAACCAGGTACCCTAACTTCTGCTGAGTAGGGGGAATCAGGCTAAATGCTCGAGTGTCCTATTGACTTTAATAGGGTTTATTACTTGAGGATTACTGTTGATCAAGAGTTGCAGTAGACACAGAAGCTGACATTCATGTCAATGGAAGCTTAGCTAAAGCAACCCAGCATGGCCATTAGACAACATATGGAGCTGTCTGATTCTTGCATATATTCCGTCATTGTGGATCTGGAAAACAGCTATTCAAAAGGGACGCTGGGTGTCGGCACCCTTAGAATTATAGAATTATTTTTAGGTTGAACTGAATGGACTCAACAATCAGTCTAAGTCCCCAACAACACATGGATGCTTTATAAATAAGAAACCTAATAAACATTGATAGTCCCCCTGTGTTCCACATTGTAATTACAATTGTCAAATCCATAAAAACCGAGTCATCAGATTAATGTCAGCCTTTTTTTTTCAGGTGGCCGATGACAATCTCAACGTTTTGTCGGCTACCAATGTTATGAAGAAGTTAATCATATGTTAATCTGCTTTAAACCTGATATGAAGAATGTAAAATGCCCCCACCATCAAGATGAATCTATTAAATCAGTAACTATTGACAGGGGTGAAGTCGAGGTTAATATCTGCATGGGGGTTAATAAATCCTGATGCAATATTGATTTCGTCAAATAAATAGACAGATAATGACTATGTATTTTAGGATCTTACATTTGCACAGAGGATAATCTCCCGGAACATGTCAAATTCACTGTACTACAGATGATGATAATAATATGCTTGTTGGGCTCAGATGGAAGACGAAAATGATATTGCTTTCCAAAATTGAGTGAGCAACACAATAAGTGATAGAATAAATTCTACATTATTCCTGTATGTTTTTGTTTAAATTTGGCTTTTTACATGTTGTATAGAAGAAAACAGCATTACCCTATAGTCCTGAATAATTCCATTCTGGTGATCGGATGGAGGGGGGTCCCAAGAGACGCTGATACTTGTGCTATTGTTGCTCCCGACTGTCAAAACTGTAACAGACTGCGGCGGAGCACTTGGGGCTAGAGCAGGTGAAGAGAAAAATAGGAAGGAGACATTAATCCTTTGAGCTGAAGTCTCATTTTTAGTAACCGAATATATATCCAGGCAGGCAGAACCCTTTGCTCAAGATCCCTGCAGACCTGAATATGCAAACATAGAGAGGAGCTGAGCTTGAAATATTAGCTGTTGTGATAACATCTGTTTAATAAAAAGACAACATTTCGCCTATTTGTTCTTCAGCAAAAATAAACCTTCTCAATTATTAACATACGGACGCCTTGTTCTCTGTACGATATTTTGTTACAGATTAAGAAAAATTCGAAAACTGTATTTATAATATACCTGGGTGAATTTTTGACCTACATTAAGGGAGCTATTTATTTTATTCTATTTATTTTCCATCATGAGTGGGGTTCAGCAAAAGGGGACAAGCCTGGTGTATTTTCTATTATTTATTAAGTTTTAGTGGAAATCTATAGCAGTATTTATCGATTGTAAATGTGTGCTTTTCACAGCCAGCCAAAGAAGTCATACATTTATTAGGAGGTGTGCACCATTTAAAAGGGTATTCCCATTGCCTGTTAGGGAGACCCTTAGGGTACTATTACACTGAACGCAAATCAGCCGAATCAGCCCGATTATTGCTCCGTGTAATAAATACAACGATCAGCCAATGACAGCGATCATCTGCTGATCGTTGATATAGGTTTGAACCTATAATTGTCGGACGCAGACCGCTTATCCCTACGTGTAATAGTGGTGTGCGGCCAGCGACTGACGATTCACATTACCTATGCAGGCTGCAGGGCTCCTCTTGCGATCTTCTCCCCAGATCCCGCGTGCTCCAGCTTGAGAGCGGCCTGTCTCAGCTGACAGCCAATCACTGGCCGTGGCGGTCCTGGCCTGTGATTGACTGAGCGGCCTGTCAGCTCCGACAAGCTGCTCTGAAGCTGGAGAGCACGGGACCCGGGGAGAGGACCACAAGAGGAGCCCTGCAGCCTGGACAGGTAATGTATAAAGGGCTGCAAGGACATCGGTAACAATGTCCCTGCAGCCCTTGTTGAATGATAATCGGCCCATGTAATAGGCCCAGTAAACGAGCGCCGATCTAGCAGATCAGCGCTCGTTTATTGTTGTTATTGGGCCTTCATCGGTCTGTGTAATACTACCCTTAGAGTGTGAATAAGGGGCAGGTCAACAATTGATACCTGATCTTGGGATCGGTAAGGGTTCTGATGGTTGGACTTCCAGTAATCAGCTTGTTATACCCTATGTTAGGAATAGAGAATAGAGATCAACACCAAGCTGAGTGTCTACCAACACTTCGAATGGCCTTGATGACACTGAGTAAAAGCGGCAGAATTCCGTGGTGTAGTTTCCGCCACGGAATCTCACCTGCCTCATTGTGTCAATGGGATGCCTGTGTTCACTGCGCCTCGCCACAGCTCTGCGCTCAAAGAATTGACATGCCACATAGAGCCGAGGTGCACAAGGTATTGCATTGACTCACTGAGGGAAGTGGGATTCAGCGGCAGGAATTCCGCCGCAGAATTCTGCCGCTTTTACTCAGTGTGAACATACCCTAAAACTCTTTAGTCTCTTGATTTGTCGCTTCAATTGCATCAGTCTGAAGTCATGGTTGTTTGGTTTACAAAGGCCTACCCAGACTGAATACAATAGTAGCAAACCATCAACTGTAGACAGGGTTAAGTGTGTAGGAGGTTTTCCTGCAAACATTATAGCAAACTATAAGAGATATGTGCTGTTGATGTATTCAGCTCACGGAGAATAACCTTGCCTATATTCACTTATATACCTTTGTGCACATTATATATCTTTTCATTTGCAGCCCGTATAATGAGTTCATAGGTTTTATGATCAGAAAATGATGTTTCTGCAAATGATAATTAGGGAATCATTAACTCTTATAATTTAGTGGCCGCCTTTGGTTACAAAGCACCCACATTATCTTACGAAATACGCAGCATTTTATGTTTTCTTTGTATTGTTCATGAACAAATTGTGTCAGGTTCAGGTATTCTGTGATCAAGTTTCAACAAATCTAATCAATACCAATCCATAAAGCAAATGCCTCGAAGACAAAATATCCATTGATTTCTTTGTTTCCTCTGCAATTTTACATTTCCAAGGCCAAACTGCATACATGTGCAAAGAAACAAAGAAAGCGAACAAAGAAAGCCTATGCTTAATAAATCCCAATACTTAACTCTTTAATTCCCACGTCTGATCTACAGGCAACACGTACATCATAACACTATCTGGGAAACATTGAACAAGCAGGATATGACCTGTTTTTGGCTTATCTTACAACAAGATGAATCTCCTAAGTAAACCCCTAGATAAGGGTAGTCTATGCAAGACATATTGACAGTTTTCTCATATTTGGTGATTTTCCCTATAAAGAAGACAGATATGTTTGGATGTCCTTTTTAGAGGGAAGAATACATTGGACTACTTGGCTTTCTCCAATTGAATTCAAATTTTCTTTCTTTTTTTTTTTTTTTCCCCTTGAGGTAAGTAGCACCAGAACAAATCTGCAATCAGTCAACCCAATGACATAAATTATCAACCTAGAAACAGTTGTCTACAGATGAGTAACTCTTCATTTCCGAAGACTCTGAACCAGAATTAGATATTGTTCATCTTTCTGGAAGAAAGCTAATTTGCATACTTTTTCCCATGGAGCACTGTATGAAAATAAGACTTCGTACATCACTGAGTCTCTTCAATGAAAATCTCTATGCCAGAGTCAAATAGGATAACCAAAAGCCTTTTCTATAAACAATGCACATAACTAGTTCAAACTTACTACAGCCTGTCGGCAGCTATGGTTCTTCTTCTTTAGTGTTATGGCCTCCATTATAATGGAAACAATAAGGTTTATTTTCCAAATAGGGTCTTATTCACATCTCATTGTTTAGCTACATCACCGGGATAGATTGGGATACTGTAAAAAAGATATCAACATATCCAGTGGTGTAGCCACCATTTCCACTAATATTAGCAGACCAAATGTTACCTGCTGGTGATTACATTCAGTTGGATTCCTTCACTTGCTGGACTCAAAGTGCAGCAAAAAAAAAAAAAAATCTAAATGTGGAAAAGAGATCATAGACTACAATCGGCCCACTGTAGTACATATACTGACAGCACAGCCCAATGGGGATAAATACAGACAAGACCCAAGTAGCATTAATTTAGTGGGGTTTATTAAGGCTCACTGCTAAAAAAAAAGCTTGGAGAAAACCCAGAAGGATTGCCTAAATGTAAGATTAAACTAAGCCAAAAAACATAAATATGCCCAATGTATACGGCCTATAGCACCTATATAAGTAATGAATTGCACTGTTAGTGTTTATCTCTAGGTTCTGACGCTATTTGCCGTTATTTGCTGTTAAATGATGTCCATCTACTCAATTTTAATAGTGTGTGTATACTATGCAGTCCTGGTTTTGGTTGCAAAATACCGAGCAAAATTACTGTGTGGGAACAGAGCCTAATGGTGTCATTATAAAAGAGTAAACTCTCATAATCAGCTATACCACCGCCCTAGTGGAGATCCTGACACCACAAATCATCTACAATGTGGATGGTCCGCCCATGCTGTAAAGGCAATACACCCTTTCACTACTTAATGTTCTGTGCGAAAATTACTGTAGCAATCTAAAAGAATCAATAACAGTATCTGGATCACAAAACCTCAACGAAATTGCTCATTAAGCCTAATTGCCCTTGGTATGGCAGGATGGAGCTTTAATCATATACCTACCATGTTATGTACTATGCATTTAAGGAACAATATCTTAGTCTTAGTCGTCAACTCTTCTCATGGTCTATTGAGTTTTCATTTTAGCCAAGAATGATTTCTGAAGTAATTTTGTTATCAGCAGTTTCCAGATGAAAAAAGTTTTTTTTGCAGAACATTTTGTTATTTCTCAGGATATTTTGAGAGGTAAGTGTCTCTTGGTGGACATGTATGAATTAACCCTGCTGAGAGTAGTTTGATAAGTCAACTTGTAGACGACCTACTGGTCCGATTGCGCCCATTATCGTGATGATCAAGCAACGTTTAACTTTTCCTTCTGAAATGCCAAAACACTTTTGCCATCTTCAGAATTTTCACTTTTTTGAATCCTTATTGGATATTCTTCACTCATCAAACTTGTATTTCCAACTCAAGTGTCATCATTCTAAGCATCTAACTCTTATACGGGAAGACTGAAGTGATTACCAGACGTTTAATTACACACCTGTGCATCTGCTATAAGAGATTATTGGCAGGGAGTGTACCTGGCACGACACATGCACAGCTCCATCATGTGTGCCGGGATATACAATGGCAAACGTGAAATGCATATGTTTGATGTATAGACAAGAACAGCCAAATCAGTATGATAAAGAAAGCTCTTTGGTAGCTTCAAAATGTTGTCCATATATTCTATTAATGACACGTAAAGTAAAGGGCAACCAAAAATTCTAAGCGATGCAAAAAATTGAGAAAAGTTAAGAAATACTGGAAAATGTATTTGCACGCTTATATTTTTTTTTTAGGGTACAGTTCAACTCAGTTCAATGTTGCATTGCATGCCATATCACAGAGCCAATAACTTCTACCCATAATCTTATACTGGCACATAGTCTCCAATTTGTATGGTCACATATGTCCTAAAAATGTTAGCTCTGTGGTCAACGTGGCAAAAAGTCACATATGGTATTGGTTTATCTTTGATGCAACCCCCCCCCCCCCCTCTAAATCTAGATTATGACTTTTTTTCTTAAATAGGCCTCTGTGGAAATCAAGTACCAGTAGCTGTAATCTATACTGCCGCTCAGGAAAACCCCTGCAAGATGGTGAATTCACAAAATATACTTGACTATATCCTTCTCCGGTGGTTTTATATCTTCCCTCGCTCGTACGGCTATATATTTTAAACAACTTGTCTGGGGAGACTGTGGTTATTAAATAGACCACATTGCAAAACAACATTTTTTAAAGTGTTTTCTCATTTCCCTTGCTGCGGGTTTGTGGAGACACAGACCTGATAGTTGACAGGTCAATTATTTCAGTACTGAGCTGCTTTCCACAAATGTGAAAGGACCCAAATCGCTGCTCATCTTTTTCCTCCACAGCCAAAGTGATTTCCATTTGTTACTTTTGCAAGGCCAAAGAGGTGGAAGATGGATCCTTACTAGATGTTGACAAATGCCGGCGCCAGATAAAAAGTCTAACTGTGGGGAAATTAATTTTTTGATGGTGGCCTTTGAAGTACCATTCTATATAAAAAGTAATCCAGTCAAAGTTGGCCTTCTTGGGAATGTGTCAAGTGCACTTGATTTGTTCATCTTGTGCTCCTCGGTTTTTATACCAGCCTGGTCTGTTGCCTCTCAAGAGATTGCTATTTTTATTCCAGAGAATTCCTTAAGTGACAATTTTTGTTGAGCTATATGTGAAGCTGTACTATAGGTTTTTTCCTCTGGAAACTGAGCCCGATCGTAGAAGGCCAATATTATTCAACACAACATTTGCGGCCACAAGAGTGAAGAGAAGAGGAGACACCCGGACCCAGGTGAGTATAAGTGTTTGTTTTATTGTGTTATATACTATATGGGAGGGGGAGCACACAGGGGCCTGTGTAACTGGGGGAGCGCACAGCGGGGGTCTATATAAATAGGGGGAACACACAGTGGGGCTATATAACGGGGAAGACAAAGGGGGGCTATATATAACTGGGGGAGCACACAGGGGGGCTATAGACTACTGGGGCTTCACAGAGGGGTCTATATACTACTTGGGTAGGCACACAGGGGGTCTATATACTACTTGGGGCAGCAAAATGGGGTCTATATACAACTGGGGGAGCACACAGGAGGTCTATATCCAAGTGGGGGAGCACACAGGGGGGCTATATACTACTGGGGGAGCACAGAGGGGGTCTATATACTACTGGGGTAGCACACAGGGGGTCTATATACTGCTGAGGCAGCACACAGGGGGGATATACATATATATATATATATATATATATATATATATATATATATATAACTGGGGGGGAACACAGGGGTCTATATACTACTGGGGCAGCTCACAGGGGGTCTATTTACTACTGAAGGAGCACACAAAAGTCTATATACTACTGGTGGGGCACACAGGGGGTTTACATACTACTGGGGGAACACACAGAGGGTCTATATACTACTGGTGGGGCACACAGGGGGTCTATATACTACTGGGGGCAGCACACAGGGGGTCTATATATAATGGGGAGCACACAGGGGGTTTATATATAACTGGGGGAGCACACAGGGGGTCTATATATAACTGGGGGCAGCACACAAGGGGTCTATATACTGCTGGAGGAGCATATAGTGGTCTATATACTACTGAGAGAGCACACAGGGATCTATATAATACTTGTGGAGCACACAGGGGGTCTATATACTACTGGGGGAACCACACAGGGGGTTAATATACTACTGGAGGAGCCCACAGGGGTCTATATCTAAGTGGGGGAGCACACAGGAGGTCTATATCCAAGTGGGGGAGCACACACAGGGGCTATATACCACTGAGGGAGCACACAGGGGAGCTATATACAAGTGGGGGAGCACACAGGGGGTATATGCAACTGGGGGCAGCACGCGGGGTATATACGACTGGGGGCAGCACACAGGGGGTTTATATACAACTGGGACAGCACTCAGGGGGTCTATATACTTTTGGGGAGCACACGGGGGGCTATATATAACTAGGGGAACACACATGCGTCTATACACTACTGGGGAAAGCACACAAGGGGTATATACTACTGAGGGGAAGCACACAAGGGGTAAATACTACTGGCGGCTGCGCACAAGGGGTATATACTACTGGGGGCAGCACACAGCGGTCTATTGTTGTGGAGTGCGTGTCAAGGGGGGGGCAGACATAACTTCGCTTTGGGCCCCAGAAATGCCAAGACCGCCCCTGATTGTACCATATATTTCCCATGACAGTTAAAGGGTTGTATTAGAGACAACCAGTGTGTCTGCCCCAGGTTCTGATCTGATTTTTAAGGGGTTAGCAAAAGATTAGTAGGCATTTCCCATGACAGTGGCCACTGCAGGGGAAATAATGTATTAGACCATGTTCAGACCTTGTAAGAGATCGGCTGTTCTGTGACATAACGGCCGGTCTCAGAAAAGATTATCCCAATCGGTACTGCAGTATCGGCCAGATGATCTTCAGCACTGCTGAGTTCTGATTAGGGCGCATCCGTGCGCGCCTGCATCAGAACTCTCCACTGCACACAATCGAGTGTGCGACTGGAGCTGCTCGCTCCATAGTGTGCACTGACAGTGTTTTCTGTGGCCACTATTCATTGAATAGCGGCTGCAGGAAACTGACATGTCAGTTTCTCATGCTGCCGCTAGGGGTCCTGGCCGAAGTATATACCATGTGTATACACTGCATCCGGGATTTCTTCTGCCTGCAGCACAACGTAAGTACCGCAGAAATAACGGCCGTAAGAACAACGGCCATGATTACCGCTGAAGCCTCTCTGTGTGCACGCAGTTTATTTGCATCCAATTAATTCTAACTTCATATTGCTACTGAAATCACAATGGGGTAGGTAGTTGGTCTTGTCCTTCAAGGTCTATCTATACTTGGGAACTATATACTGTATATGTTATATCATCTGTACTTTACATAATATGTTCCTAAATAGCAAGAAAATTTGACTTATGAAGAATGCTTGTTAGAGGTTGGTATAGACCAAACCTGGCTCTCTCTTTACATCATGCTACGAGAACACATTCTTGATTTAGGCCAGTAGAGTGTGCTTTTGGCCACCGTTGGGGTGGATTTACACAACTGGCTTACCATGCCAGTGACTTCAGAAACAGAACCCTTAAGGGCCCTACTCCACCGGACGATTATCGTTCAGATTATCGTTAAATCGTTCGAATCTAAAAGATAATCGTTCGGTTGAAATGCAGTTAACGATTAACGACCGAACGAGAAGTCGTTGATCGCTTTATAAGACCTGGACCTATTTTTATCGTTGCTTGTTCGCAAAACGATCGCAAATCGTTCGCATTGAATAAGACATCGTTCGGTCTTTGCAATAGATACGAACGCAACAGCGAATAAATAGCGAAGAAAAACTATCGCAATTACGAGCATCAGTAACGATTATCGTTCCATGGAAATGAGTGAACGTTTTCAGGTCTTTCGCAATAGCGGTCGTTTGAGATCGTTAATCGTTAACGATTATGCAAACAATAATCGTCCGGTGGAACAGGGCCCTAATGGTGCGTTTACACAGGCAGATTTATCTGACAGATTTTGGAAGCCAAAACCTGGAATGGATTAGAAAAGAGAAGAATTCTCAGTTTTTCCTTTTATGACCCGTTCCAAGTTTAGGTCTGTCTCTGGCTTTGGCTTAAAAAATCTGTCAGATAAATCTGCCTGTGTAAACGCACCATAATACTTTTGGAGGACGTGGTTGAAATAATGGTTATCTGGCTTTGAAATCCATTTCAACTACCCTATCAAGAAACTTTTAATTATTATAATTGAGAATGCATTTAGTCAAAGCAAAGATAAAGGACAATGTGCATCTCTTGGCCTACTTTTATAATAAATATGTAATTCTTCATTAATCCTTTTGTGGTTCTGCAGGGAAACGGAACACTTGACTTGATCTCCCACTGATCATTGAGGATCTAGTAGTGGGACACCCTATGATCAGTCTATCATCCTCCAGCTTCCATCTTTAAAAAAAAAAAGTGCTGTCTTCATGAGCCAACACATTTGGAACAAAAAAAAAAGAAAGAAAAAACTAAAAAAAAAAGTTCTGTACTAAAAATAGATAAACACAGTAATTATAGACACAGATAATAAAAAGTTTTCAATTCTATTCTGTCGCTTGAGTACAAATGAATGGGAACATGCGATTATAAACCAGTTACTGGGGGGGGGGGGAGTATAGTATGAAGAAACTGGACCTTGTAAGACTTCAAATTGATGTCAAGGGCAAAGCAAATAAAAGATACTTGGGACAACATATACAATATTTTATTGCTGGTTGACTTGAGTGCAAATACGTCAAACTTTGTAAACTGTGAAATCATTCTGCCACCACATCAGTTCGACACCAATTACCTCCAATGCTTGATGACATTTGACAGATGATAAAATTATTTATCACAGATGCCGGTAAGCAATGGCAGCAGGTAGCGTCGCTGAAGGTTACATTAATCTGTGCAACAGATCGAGCCTTGTGACTTTCACATATCTCTGGGCCATAAACATCTTGCTCGATACTGCAAGTCTAGTGGCACTTTAAGTGTCCTTTAAAGTATGAAATTACCACTACACTGGTTGTAGGTTGCAGCAGTAAACGAAAATGTCATCTCATCTTGAGCCAACCACAGATTTAAAGGAAAAAACGTATAATACCATGTTGTGTTTAAGTCAAGGAAAAAGAAAAAAATAAATAAATAAACTTCACAAAGGGAAGGACGGTTTGAGATAATCTTTATGGAAACACATTTGCCTGGATCACAAGGCCTAAAAAA
The DNA here is from genome assembly GCF_027789765.1 of Dendropsophus ebraccatus. Lineage (NCBI taxonomy): Eukaryota > Metazoa > Chordata > Amphibia > Anura > Hylidae > Dendropsophus > Dendropsophus ebraccatus. The sequence goes on from NC_091464.1 coordinate 69,340,322, forward strand.
TTAAAGATTGATATTAAGTATTTTTTTTTTTTTTTTTGAGATGTCAAGACCCCTTTTAGTAGATACTAAGCTTTATCTTGCCGTAACTGCACAATTTATTAAGAATAAAATCAGCAAAAGTCAATTTCTAATCTCTTAAAAGGTGATATAATAAGGTAAATGTATGCAGCTTCGGAGCTCCTACCTTCTTCCGTTGTCCGGGCTGACTTTGACTCGCTATCCATCCCTTGAAACTCATTGAAATAAGGTCGAACTTTAATCTCATAAGTAACACCTTTTTTTAAGTTGGATATCACAGTGCTACGCTCGGCGGGGACCTTGACCTCAAAATTCTGCCACGCAGATGGAGACTGAAGTCCTGTTGTCTGACGGTACATCACGCGATATCCTTGGATGAACTGAGATTGACGATCCACCTAAAATAATACAAAAACAATTGTGTGTTACATGTACTTCACTGTAAATACTAATACATAAAGCTGCCCCAGAATCTTTTAACAGTAAGCTAGGGATGCATAAAGCAACCCATTGTTGTTAATCCAATAACTTTCTATGGGTATATTGGAAACTACATGGCTCTACACTGAGCATAGTGGTAGACTTGGCTTCCATATAGTTGTCAATGGAGGTAGAATAAAATACATAAAACTTTATGGATTGTCTATGGTCGAGCAACGTAAACACTGACTCCCCCTGGGGCTGTGGCACCTGAATTCCTTGCATATAAAGCAAACTTTAACAGTGAGCATATTCTAAGCTTAAGTATAAGCTCATTTATTTAACTACTTTTTATACACATTCCCGAGAAACACATAAAATGTCCTAAGTACTACGCAAAACATTTATTCACCGAGCGAGCCCCGCAGAATTTAACTTTCCTGCCTAGAGGCAACAAAGTGCAAATTGAAAACATATTGAGGCAGATTGGTCTGAAATCACGATTTAACAATTTACATGACGCTCATGTTTTCACTTGGTGACCACTTAGAGATATTGAAACCAAATGGAACTTTGTAAAGTGTTTTAGACTTTAAGAGAACATGGGACAAGATAGCCATGTGTTTAGCATTTAAGATGTGTCTTGGGATCCTTTAATATAAAGTTAACTGCAGTTATCCTCGGACTTGACCATTTTAAGGAGTGAATGACAAGTGAAGTAATGCAAATAGCCTTAATCAGTAATCGGACTTCAGAGCAGGTGAGCGGCTCCGTTAGTTTCCGATGGCCTGAATAAATCCAGTGTGGAGCGCCGAGGCTCGGCACTATTCAGCCTGTCAGGTCTTGTCAATACAATTAGTGCAGAGTGTTGACAGCAAACACAAAATAGTTTTAAAAAAACTCAGGCTTCACTTGTCGTCTTCAAATTTCATGAAAGCTGCAGCTCTTTTCTCCAGAAAACAAGCATTGAACCAGAAGAGAGTATTTATTTATTTATAACCCATTCACATAGAGGTTCAACTTGTATCCATGAAAATGATCATTTGCTTGACTTTGTTGATGTCAACTTTGTTAAAGTCATGGCAATGTATTACTGTAAATCCATATTGAATCTATACCTCCCTATTAAAGCATCAGGCATATAACAGAGCTGCCTGCATAGACTTCTATTAAGGAAGTCCCACAGGGGTGCCATAATCCACTATATAGTGGTCTTGTATGGCTGCAAATTATAGAAACAATGCATTAAGAAGAGAATAACTCTATGATATAGCATCCGATTGAGCAAGTCATTATACCATTAACCCTTTCATGACCAGGGGTCATTGATGCATCAATGCTCAGGTCGTTTTTGGACATCAGCTTATGGGATCATAAGGATCCCATAAGCTGGTGTCCCTGTGTCTGCCCCCTCTCCTCTGTCCCTTTCCGATGTTACAATCTTGTGACAGTGGCAGGGGAGAGAGGGAGGGGGCAAAGCTGACTGCCACGCGCCCAGACTTCCCTCCCTCCTGCGCTGTCAGGAGCCCTATAGATGCTGCGGTTGTGCTGACCGCAGTATCTATAGGGTTAACTCAGCACCGGAGCTAAGGCAGGTCTCCGGCTATCACTGATAGCCGGGACCCGCTGCGGATGACACAGGCGCAGGCGTCTTTGATATAGTAGTCTGAAATTAAAAGAATGGGATTTGGGCAAGTGGGCAATTGGGCAACAAACAATACCTTTATGTTGTGCCCTCAATCTCTTTAAAATGGTTCATATACCTAAAGGATACTCTGGAGTTTTGTTGAATAATGGTTAAAGGGGAAGTCCAGGCAATAATTTTAAGAGATGTTATTGTCCAACAAAAGTTATGAAAATTACTAATAGACACTTATTATAGGAAATGCACCTATAGTGCATTTTCCCTGCACTTACTACCGCATGGCGTGTTCAGGTCTCTTTAAAGTTGGTGACGTCACGTCACATAAACTGACGACTCCTGCTGCTCCAGTCTGTCCCACTACTGCAGCAGGAGATGGCCGTTTATGTGACGGGACATCACCAACTTTACAGAGACCTGAACACCCCATGCTGTAAGTGCAGAGATAATGCACTATAGGTGCATTTCCTATACCAAGTGTCTATTAGTAATTTTCATAACTTTTGTTGGGCAATAACATATCTTAATGGGCATAGAAACAAAAGCCTTTTTTTAGATTTCTTTTTTTTTTTCGTCTGGAGCTAAAAAAGTCATATACTCATCTACCCAGGTCCCACCGCGTAGCCTATGTTGTCAAATCCCCCCAACTTGTCACTGCTACTTCCTGCTTTCAAGACAAGTCATTTTGCACAAACTGCCAACATTTGACTGAGATTACAGCCATTGATTGATTAAACAGGCAGTACCAGCTCAGACAATTTATGTCAGAAGCAGGAAGTAGAGGTGGGCTGGATGACATCAGACTGGCAGCTGGCAGAGTATGACCCCTTTTAATTTTACAACAACAACAACCCATGTTTAACATACAACAACAGCCATATCTATCTATCTATCTATCTATCTATCTATCTATCTATCTATCTATCTATCTATCTACCTATCAAACCTTTACAAGGACTTTTGAGCTACTGAGCATGTGTGACCACCAACACTAGTCAGTATCCTCCTCCACTCCAAGGCGGGTAAAACAGGCGCAGGTCCAAGGGGTCTAAGACACTTGATAAAGAGAGCGTACCGGTCTCGAAATGCGTTGTGTCACTGGCATAATTCTTTTAATAAATTTTATGATATTTTATATCACTATTACCCCTTGGACCTGTGCCTGTTTTACTCGCCTTGGAGTGGAGGAGGATACTGACTGTCTTTAATCCCTGTGGGGATTATTCGGGGGTGGCTGCGGTTCATTCACATGCTATCAGTAAGAGTTGTGCCTTACATCAGCACAACCTACTCAGGTGAGAGTTCTATGTGCTTAGTTTCACCACTTCAGCCCTGTCTGAATTACGCTATGGAGCGCTGTCTTATATTTTCTTTCCACCAACACTAGTGGCATAGTATAGTATTAAAATAAATAAATTAATTAATTAAAAAATAAAAACTCCAGTGGGACCATGAAAATTTAAAAATCATTTTCTAAAAAATAAGTTTATTTGGAAACCCATCATGTTTGGTATGATGTAGCATAATAAATACATTTTTATTTGTGGGACAACTCCTTTAAAAACCACTAACCATTCAACACATATGTAACACAATAGCAGAATTAAACTTTCATCCCAGGGAGTTTTTACACTTTATTCAATGCTGTGTTAACCATTTTAAGTATAATCCGTTATTCTGAAGGATGTCTAAAACATTGAAGAAAGGCTAGAAACGTAAAAAAAAATTCAATAGTATAATAATGAGGACTCATCATTCTGCTTCCTGCAAAAAAATACCAGAGCAACCTAGAAGTACCTATGGGAGCACGCTCCTGCATAAGTATCTACAATGATCAAACTCTAGAGATTAGACATTCCCCAAATTCAAGTACAGAGAGGACACAAAGTGTATTTTTCCTGGATTTGTGATCTAAGGATAAAAAGAACAGCAGCTTCTTACATGTATAATACTCCTACACGCGGATAATGAAGTCATAAGCATAGCCTGGGATTTATACTGGGAAATAACAAGTCACCTGAGACTCATTAGTGCCTAAAAATCATAGCAGAGAAAAGCAGAGTCGAGGCAGCTTGGGGAACAATATATACTGTATATGGAGGCTTATGCCTGATGGAAACTTGGCAGTGCTCCTCACCTGGTTATCATGGATTATATTTAACAAGATCGGTGACAGTGTAAGAATGCAGGAGGGGTCATATGCGTCTGCCTGAAGGGGTCAACATTGTCATTTGTGAAAGAAGACCATACTCTATGTTTATACAGCGTGCACTGTTTAGGGTTTGGCCATTCTTGAATGGCTATGTATGTATCGTTGGTTATAATGGATACCTTATAAATAATCCATAGTACCAATGGCACCTACTATTCATTAAAAGATTGGATATTGGGTAAAATGCTAGTATCCCGAATCCCTACTTTGGAACTAATAAATTTACTATGGGTGAGAAAACTACAGATGTATCTTTATAGAGATGAGCAAACTTGCCAAAAGTTCGGGTTTGCACAAACCCAAAGATCGACATTTGAATCCCACTGCCTGAAGAGGGTGGAGGCAAATCAAAGATTTCCTGCACTGCTCCATGCGATCGCAAAGTTTCATCTATTTCACTCATCTTTAAGTTTACTTCCTTTTAGCTTAAAATAAGTGGCACAAAGATGCCCAACATTGAAAAAAAAATTGTGTTCCCATTAGTCTCTAGGGAGTTGTTTGTGTTTTATGTGTCAATGTGTGATGTGGGCTGCGGCCCGATGACCATTTTTTCTAGCATGTTACAAAAGGTTTTCGAGAGAACAACCATAGGTTTCACTGCTATCTTCATACTGTGACCACCGCATTGCTTGTTTATAAATTTGTAGGTGTGTATTATAGACTTCAGAGCTTCTATACCTTTATGACATGCATAACCTTTGGTATCATGAGTAAGGGCCAGTGGGAGGGACCAGAAACACATTGATTTTTGTACCTGTTTAGAAATTCCCCAGTGATGTTTTCTCCTGAACCAACTTCTAACATGTCAAATGGAAGCTAAAAATCCACATATCCCTTATTTTGGGATAATCTGTTTACTAATCTTATGTATAATTTGTAATTTTGCTGTGAAAAATATATTTGTTCCTCCACCGCGTCATAGTGCCAGTGTTATACAGTAATACTGTATCTACATTATATGCAGAGATACAAATGTAACTTGTGATAATGTTATGAGAATTTCTAACAAAACATGCTGGATTTTTGTAGAGCATTAAACAGCTGTTTTCCAGATACAGGGAGGTTATAAATCTGACAACATTGTTTCACTCCATCTCTGGTTCTCAATTATTAATAGTTTATGTGCATTGAGATCTTTCTGAGGGGATGTAAGGACTGAAACCATGTGCAGAGAACAGTCCTGGAGGGCATTATCCATTGTGAGCACGACTGTAGGAAGCAGATGGATAACACGCCTGATATGGTCCTAAGTATTGGGCTTCTTCAGAATATTTAATCCCAATATAATGTATAGAGCTCTAGTGAGACACATCTGGAATACTGTGTCCAGTTCTGGAGACCTCACCTACAAAAAGATATTGATAAGATAGAAGGAGTCCAACGACGGGCTACAAAAAATGGTGGAGGGTGTAAGGCATAACACCTACCAGGAAAGACTTAACTGCATAGTCTGGAGGAAGGAAGGAAATGGGGACATAATGCTTGGAACAAATGTCCAGCGGATGTTGTTGGCAAATCTTGAGTAAGTGGAGGTAAACCTGCCTGGGATAAACATATATCTATCATAAGATAATAAGAAAGAAAATAATATAAGGTAAATCTAGATGGACCATCAGCAGCATAGAAATATTAAAGGAGAAGTCCGGGCACTTTGAAAATCTGGCAGCCGACAAGGGCAGGAGGGAATTTGACAATAAGTATGAACATACCTCTCCCCGTGCCTGCAGAGAGCTGCAGAACCTGCCTCAGGACCCCTGTCTGGCTCCAGGATCTCAGGGGTGTACACATCATGACTCAGCTGATGGACTGGCCACTCAGCCAGTCAGTGACTGGGGTGGGACGACGCTCCAGTCACTGATTGGCTGAGCGGCTAGTCCATCAGTAGGGACAGGCATTTTCCCCCGAATCGTGACATCATGACGACTCCTGCCGGAAAATGACTTCCGATGGGGGTCTCGAGGCAGGTCCAGTTGCTCACCGCAGGCACAGGGAGGTAAGTGGGTACTCATTATTAAATTGCCCCTGCCCCTGCCGAATTTTAAAAATGGCCAGGATTCTCTTTTAGAGATAAAAATATAAAAAGAAAAGTAAGATGAGTTATTAGAATCCCAACACTTAATATTCTCTACATTTTAGATACCAGGCTTAAGAACCATTTTTTCTTTGCCTCAGAGCCGCTGCCTGTGACTGTTCTATATGCTGTATATTAACCTGTACTAGTATCCTGGCAGCTTGCATAGATGAGGTTATTTTTAGCTCATTAAGTTATTGAATGTGTTAGTTTTCCACCCTACTTCTGTTTTTTAATGTGTCAAAATCAATACTAGAAAGTCAGTGACAGAACGCAGGAGTACGATAACACATTTACTTTGCTGTGATTTATGCTGAATTTATTTCCTTTAACTCTTCGCTTGGTGACACACATATGGTTATAGAGATGTTTATAGAAAAGCTCTTTCTGGGGTTTGCAGTCCAAAAAAAACTCATGTTAACAATGTGCTGGCAGTTAATATATTTCATGGCTTTTACTTTCCTCTATCTACCTGTTGCTCATTCTGTAGCTCAGTTACGGGTTTGTACCAAAAGTCAAAGTCAAAAGTCAATTGTAATAAGACAGTGTCATAGCAATATGGGACACAGAGGTGGTGGACACACTTGGACCTTGGTGGATGCTCTCTAACTTCTATGAATGGCCAATGACAGCTTGTTATAGAAATTCTTTGAAGGCACAAGATCATCTACTCCCTTCCCTCTTTAAAGTTAGACCTGAAATCCAACATGTGCAGAAAGAACAATTGTTGGAAGAACACCTAATTAGATGGTCATCCAGTCACACTGAAATCAGCATGTTTGGCCAAGGTTAGTCTAAACCTATAGATCCCTTAAAGGAGAAGTCTGGCAAAAATCTTTATTAAAGTTTTGTATTGCCCCAAAAAGTTATACAAATCACTAATATACACTTATTAGGGAAATGCTTATAAATTGCTTTTTTCATGCACTTACTACTGCATCAAGGGTTCCCTTCCTGGATAAAATGGTGATGTCACTTCCTGGATAACATGGTGATGTCCCTTCCTAGATTAAATGGTGATGTCATGGCTCGACTCCCAGAGCTGTGCGGGCTGTGGCTGCTGGAGAGCATGATGGCAGGGTGATTCTCAGTGTCCCTCCAGTGCTCTGTGTCCCTCAGTGTCCCCCTGCCATCATCTTCTCCAGCACCCACAGCCTGCACAGCTCTGGGAGTCGGGTCGTGACATCACCATTTTATTCAGGAAGGGAAGTCTTGATGCAGTAGTAAGTGCAGGGAAAAAACACTTTATTATTTCCCATATTAAATGTATATTGGTGATTTGTATAACTTTTGGGGGGCAATACAATACTTTAATAAAAATGTTCCCCGGACTTCTCCTTTAAGACATTATTCTATTACCCCGACACACCAAAAAGTAAGACCTCCTCAATCTTAAGTGGGTAAAATGTTTTCTATATATGCATACAGAACCTTAAACCAAATGGCAATACAACATATTATACATGAATAGCTAATGCCTAGAGTGGACAAACAGTGCCTATAGGTATTTTCAGTGTAAAGAGAACAAGTACTAGATGCATTATTATCAACTTCAGCCTATAGAAGTTGTACCTACTGTCTGAACTCAGGCAGATGAAGGGGTATTGACGCACTATTTTGTGTTTTTCTATATCTGTTTGATATCTTTACACAATGTATACAATTACCAATAGTCGTACAACATTTTGATGATATCCACCAGCAATTCCTTGTCCATGATGACCAGTTGGGTGAAACAGAGACCAGACTGATTATATTTGACCTGTTGTATTACCTGTGTACCGTGTATCAATGTATCTTTCTTCCATTACTGAGGTATCATGCTTATTAAGTGCATAGTAATGTCACTGTGGAGTGATAAGAACGATATAGAACTTACCGTCCAAGAGATCTGGATAGCGGTAGGCGATAGGACCACAGGGTTATGTAGACGAACAATCACATCCCCCAGCTCCTTCTGGACCTGCCGGTGATCCACACCTTGAACTGTTGGACTTATATCTGGTAAATACAATTATAGAATAGTTAGAAAATAACACTTTTTTTCTCCCCATAGAATTGATTTTGCTGTGGAATTATTGATATTTCTGATGGATTATTCAGAAGCAGCAGCTTAGGGTATGGATCAATGTGATAAAATGGAAAGTGGAGAAAAGCTCGGCCTACATGGCAGTGGCACCTGTCTAGACAGCATATATCGAACAAAGCAAACTTTCTTAGCAGGGTGGAAGCTTCTCCTTTCTATTTCCAGTAACGTAGTTGCTTGCTATTTAGGAACATTACATGTAAGTAAAATATACATTATAGGCTTCAGTGATAATGATACATGACTGATGGTATTTCCACTAAGCATGAGAATACTTAATGGGAATTTGTCATTGTGATAGGTTCTGTATATTTATTATATGTCTACAGCTAGAAGGCCCAATCTTCCCATAGTATTAGTCAGGGATGGTAAAACAGCTGGTCAGAGAGGGCGCCTTGCTCACTGGGACAGAGGTCACATAGACCAATGATGGGCTGAACATCCTAGACTGCCACTTACAACAACCATCACAACTACAATAATGGTGAAAAGCTCTGCGGACACTGGTTTCCTTTAAGGTCTGAGGTTGCATTTGCAAGGCTGCTATGTGGACAGTCCACAGTTACTCTGACTTATCCCAATGTAATAATCACATTTAATCGTACATGGCTGCACCTACTCATCTGTATCCACTGCAAGCCACAAGAAAGTGATTTAGTCTTCAGATACTCCGTATTTCTCCACCTGCGCTCGGCTGACTAGACACTTGTGTCAGTTAAGGGTCTCTTGTAAAGTTAAGTCTTTTAATTACCAAAATTATTGAATCGTGACCTGATTCCTGTCTGAATTAGCTGACAGCCCAGTGACTGATTATATGCATTAATAAATGGTGATACATAGTAGACATGACAGATTCTTGCAAAAATGAGACTTGTTCCATCACACCCAACATCTATCTAATTATTCTATCTATGCATTGCTTAAAATATCTATCTATCTATCTATCTATCTATCTATCTATCTATCTCCTATCTATCTATGCATTGCTTAAAATATCTATCTATCTATCTATCTATCTATCTCCTATCTATCTATCTATCTATCTATCTATCTATCTATCTATCTATCTATCTCCTATCTATCTATCTATCTATCTATGCATTGCTTAAAATATCTATCTATCTATCTATCTATCTATCTATCTATCTATCTATCTATCTATCTATCTATCTCCTATCTATCTATCTATCTATCTATCTATCTATTATTTATCTATCTAACAAACTCCTATCTATCTATCTATCTATCTATCTATCTATCTTTCTTTTTACTGTATCTATCCATGCCCCTTTTTCCCATTACCTTGTGTTCGCACTGGATCTGACATCGGGCTCGGATCACTAAGACCTTCAGCATTGATAGCTCTCACCATGAAAAGATATATTGTGTTTGGTCGCAGCCCTTTCACGGTATATAGCGTGGTCTTCACATGATTTGCTACTGTCTGCCAACTATTGCTGACAGATTGGCTGCAGAAAATAAAAATACTGTGTCAAAACTTTTAATCATTGTGACAATATTTCCAGACACGACAGATAAGCTTTTTGAAATGTAGCACAGGGGAGCTTGTCACTTGGTACAGCAGATCTGATTACAATGTAATTTATTTTATCTGGGGCTGCCGGTAATCCTGATGCGTTATCTTAGGGTGTAGATGTCTACGTGATGACCCCAGATTATATTCAGGGGTGCTGCTATATGGATAGCTAAATAGTGTAACACAAGGATAACCATATCTTTCGAGTACTTAAAGGGACTATTCCCAATATTATAAAGTGATGGCCTATTGCTATTATATTACTATTTTAACCCAACAAATCCAGATAAATTAAATACTATAGTTCTAATTTAGTGATACATCCCCTTTTTATTTTTTATTTTGGACATTGCTGCGGGCAGTTGCTCCATTCTAAAGAGAGGAGAAGTACAATACAGCCCCTATATCTGCAGGATCGTTGGGGGTCCAAGAGGTCGGAATTGTCTGATCATAAAGTTATTGTAGTGATATGTCATCACATAACTAACTCTAATTGGGAGATTCTATCTATCTATCTATCTATCTATCTATCTATCATCAATAGAGATGAGCGAACCAGGTTTGGGTTCGAGTCCATCCGAACCCGAACTTTCGGCATTTGATTAGCGGTGGCTGCGGACCTTGGATAAAGCCCTAAGGCTATGTGGAGAACATGGATATAGTCATTGGCTGTATCCATGTTTTCCAGACAACCTTAGAGCTTTATCCCCCCGCTAATCAAATGCCGATCGTTTGGGTTCGGATGGACTCGAACCCGAACCCGGATGGCTCATCTCTAATTATCAATCTATTTTATTATCTATTACTTGTATCAAAATTAGGTGAATCTGTAATCCAGGAATTGTTCCATTATACTATACTAGCACATTGAGGATCATTAGGAAATCTCAATCTACTGTTGATTCATGCTAATGTCTAGTAAAATGTAGTCGGTGGTGCGTGTACTGTACTTCTGAGCTAACGCTATATGTATCTAAGAACAAGCATCTGTCAGGATGTCACCGAGATGCTGGCTGCTTACAGACATATTAAATAACAATTACCATAACTGGAGGAAGATGGATGACTGCGGCGACTACCTGATCCCAAGAATCCTGTCATCTGACAAAGTGGAATTCTGCTTACCTGGCTGCTTGTGGTTGTCAAAATATGATGGCGCCTCTCAATAATAAGTACAGATATTGGGCTAAAAAGTCAGTGGATGAGTAATGCTATGCTGAGCACGGTACATATGTAGCTGAGCTGAATGAGTTGTGTTTATCATGATAACTATTTGATATGATAGGATGCAGTTGACTTTCCTGCCATCCTGTTTTTTGTATTCAAAAGTGTCACTAAATGTATGACTAAGTGTTTGACTACTGTAAATGTTGTCTCCAACCTTACTTACAACCTTTAAAGGGCTTACAAGACCATTTACGCTTATTTGTTATCTTCATGTGTTTCATTGCAAGGGGTCCCAGCAGTCGTACCCCCACAATCCCATTTATCTCAAAAGAAGAACTCATAAGGCTCCCATGTGCGAAAGCACACTATTATATTAGTCATTGTCTATGGCACTTCCAGGTATTGTATTTGAGCGCTGTACTCTTCGGCACTCTTCTCTTCCCCATAGACAAGTAATAGAGTAGCAGAGCACATGCTTGACTGCCACGCCATTGGGGATCCCTAAGATTGCAAGAGTGTGACCTTTGGAGTCATACACTTATCCACTATCTGGTGTATAAGAAATAAATTTTAATGGTGGAATAACCCCTTTAAGTCTCAGAGATCACCCAGAACTGTCTAAAAATACCTCTGGAATTCTTTCATAGGGTTTACGTACACCTACTTTTGTTTTATAGGCCAGTTCTCAGAATTGCCCTAGCAAACTCAAGATGTACTGCCATCAAATATGTCATACATTACATAAAGCCTGTATTGCATCAGCCCTTAACTTTTCCCTAATAACGTATAAGAATATAGTTGTTATGAATTTAAAGCGGATATTTTGACAATTTTTTTTTTTCCGTATAAGTTGCTCGGTATAAAAATGAAAGCAATACTTATAGGGGGAGATTTATCAAACATGGTGAAAAGTGAAACTGGCTCAGTTGCCCCTAACAACCAATCAGATTCCACTTTTCATTCTTCACAGTCTCTTTGGAAAATGAAAGGTGGAATCTGATTGGTTGCTGGGGGCAACTGGGCCAGTTTCACTTTACACCATATTTGATAAATCTCCCCCATAGTATCTACTGTATATAACCTATAGTATAGTATCTACCTCAGTCCATTATGCCAAGTCAAAAATGTCATTACTTTGGTATACCCTTTTAGGGTCCTCTAGCTTATTTGTGAATCATTCAATAAGAAATAGACACTAGTAACAAATGAATAGCAACAGTCATCTTCAGAGTTAGCGACTCTCTGCTGTGAACATAACACATACATTAAATGTGTATAAATAGGATACTTCATGCACAGAGCGAACGTACCTGAAGGCTTCAATGATATAAGACGTCACGGGCAGGGCTCCTGGAGTGCCTGGTTGCCATGACAATGTAACACTATTCTTACTGACATCAGTAACTTGAGGTTTTGAAGGAGACCCGGGCAAGTCATTCATGTCATAGCTCTTGCTTACTGCTGCTCCTCCATATTCTGTGGTTAAATAGAGATATATCAGTTGCTAAAAAAAAATAATCAAATTACTATCTCGCTGTATACAAACATGGTCTCCTCCTCATACCCGTCACTTCCAAGATTGAGCTCCATGTAGTTTCTCCACTTGAACTTGTAGCGACACAAGTGTAGGTGCCAGAATCGGTTGTCTGTAAAAAGAAAGCAATAAAATTGTTAAAAATAGGTTCATCTTGGGTGCATTGAAGTAAGCACCAACCCACTCTGTGTCAGTCAATAAGTGTGCCTGTAGAGACAGCTGTCAATCACTGAAAAGGACCACCCACTTGACTACTTTCTCTTTTCTGGGCTAAGTAGTCAAGTAGGCATCCCTACTCAAGGACATTGAAAGCTTTCCTTACTTACAGACTTATATATTACATACAGGTAGCTGTCAATCAATGAGTGGGACCTCCCCCTTGACCAGTTAGCCCAGAATGAGCAGAAATTCACATAATAAATGACAAGTTCTCTTTGAACTTTCCTATAAAACTATATATCAGCCTGATCTGTAACAAGATGTCGGTGTTTTCAATGTGACAGGAACCCCTTAAAGAAAAAAAAAAGAAGGATTTGAATGAAAAGAAAGGACTGTCCCTTCAAAAGATGAACACTTGGGAGGTACCTGGAGTTTAAAAGCTGAATGGCATGAGCTATTAGGAGCAACTAGCTTCTCTCTCCATGTGTCCATATAATTTGGATTATCATGATTAAACCATGACCCCATCATATAAAATAAAAGACCTTAAAGGAGAAGTCTGGCAAAAATATTTATTTAAGTATTGTATTGCCCATCAAAAGTTATAAAAATCCTTAATATACACTTATTACGGGAAATGCTAATAAAGTTCTTTTTTTCCCTGCACTTACTACTGCATCAAGGCTTCACTTCCTGGATAACATGGTGATGTCACTTCCTGAATAACATGGTGATGTCACTTCCTGGATAACATGGTGATGTCACGACCTGACTCCCAGAGCTGTGCGGGCTGTGGCTGCTGGAGAGGATGATGGCAGGGGGACACTGAGGGACACAGGGCACTGGAGGGACACTGAACATCCCTCTGCCATTATCCTCTCCAGCAGCCACAGCCTGCACAGCTCTGGGAGTCGGGTTGTGACATCAACATGTTATCCAGGAAGTGACATCACCATGTTATCCAGGAAGTGAAGCCTTGATGCAGTAGTAAGTGCAGGGAAAAAGCACTTAATAAGCATTTCCCATAATAAGAGTATATTGGGGATTTGTATAACTATTGGGGGGCAAAACAATACTTTAATAAACATTTTCACAAGACTTCTCCTTTAATAAGAAATTAAAGTAAAAAAAAAAAAGTGAAAGAAAAAGAAAGAAAGCACAAATATTTAGGGGGATATTTATTAAACATGGTTAAAGCAGAATTGTATTAGTTACGCCTAGCAACCAATCAGATTCCACCTTTCATTTTTCAAAGACTCCAAGAGGAATAAATAGTAGAATCTGATTGGTTTCTAGGGGCAACTAAGACAATTCTACTTTACACCAGTTTGATAAATCTCCCCTAAAGTGTTTAGTAAATTGTACAATCCCTTTAAATGTCTAATATTGACAGATTCAGTCAATGAACCATATTTCCCTATGGGCTAAGCATGGTTCTCCTTCAGCAAGGACACAAGCCGCACTACATTTTTAGTAAAATACAGAAAACTTTGTGGTTTACAGACCACCTTTATACTGAATATCTCAGTCTATCCCTGTTCTCATGTTCATCATTGCAGCTAATTTAGAAGAATATTTAGTAGAGAAGCCGCAAACGTTCTTGGAGATGACTCGGGATCACTGAGCTCCCACCTTGAAGGGCTGCTTTTCCGCAAACTCCTTGGGATCTTGCCTATTGAAGCGCACTATTTAATCCAGCAGTACAATAAAAATGCATTAACCTTTGTGGTCAGTCCCTGCCTTCAGTATTGAGTGGGAGGCTAAATTGTTTACTCAAGGAGTGCTGACATTCATTTTTTTAATAAATTCCATTTTGTTCCAAGGAAGTTAATAATTAATTTATGGTCAGCGACAGACAGCGGCAGACATAACCCTCTGAGTATTTCATATTGTCACTACTGTAGGACTGCATTATAAGAAGTGCCTGTAATGTATTGGCATAATACATATATGGGTGCTACTACTACAAATAATAGGAAACTTCTAAATCTAAAAATAAAATATATAGGCATAAATGTAAAAAAATATCCTATAAAACATATATATTATCAATGGGATTATACAGCTTTAGAAAAACATGGCGACTTTCTTCCAGAGACAGCACCGCTCTTGTATTCAGTTCAGGTGCGGTTTGCAATTAAGCTTTATTCACTTCAAAGGAATTTAGTTGCAAAACCTCTCAAACTGGAGACAAGAGTTGTTCTGTCTCTGGAAGAAAGTGGTCCTGTTTTTCTAAACTTGGTAACCCCTTTAAAGAGCTTGCCATCTTCCACCTTTAGGCTATGTTCACACAACGTAGGTTTAGTAGTAATCACGGCTGTTGTTGACGATTTTCAACCCACATTGTGCTGCAGGATAAGGGAATCCCAGATGGAGTGTATACACATAGTATACACTAAGGCCGGGATCCCTAGTGGAGCTGCAAAGAACTGACTGTCAGTTTACCTAATGGAGCGTGCAGCTCTGTCTGCACGATCCATTGTGTGCAGCGAGGAATTCGGATGCGGGTGCACACAGATGCGCCCGCATCTAAATTCAGCAGAAACGAAGAACATCCGGCCGGTACTGCAGTACCAGCCAGGATGATCTTCTCTGACACCGGCCGTTCTGTGACCCGGCCATCATGTGGACACTAATTTGACTACTTTTAGAAAGTTGAGAAAAATGTCTGCCCTCATGATATTTTGGCTAAAATATTGCAAATGTTGAGTTTCCCAGTGAGTGTACATCCTATTATAGGCTACCTTTTTGTGCCGGTAATTCAAACAGTTGTGTCCCTCCCAGTATGTAGGAGGCTCCCATGTGTGTAGTGGGTGGGGTTATGGTCAGTGGTATGGTATGGTAGTGGGAAGAAAACAGATTGGTTGAATTCCTTCATTATTTATGTTAATTGATTAGACAGTTGAAAATAGGTTTCATCATTGGAAAAACTCTTTGACATCCATAACATTTTGGTGTTTTTCTTACCTTTAGAGATTTAATCTGTAGCGACCCTTTATCAAGAATTGATAATCTTGTATCTCTCCCCATAAAATTAAATCCTTCCTTTAACCAGCTTATAACTGGCATGGGATCACCTGTTGCCTTGCATTTGAGAAGTGCGGTCCCATCTACAGCCAATGTCTGGTTGGCCGGACCTTGTAGAATGATTGGCGGTGGTCTATCTGTTAAAACTGAAAAATGAAGAAAATTGTCAACATGAATCTTGAACCAACCCTACCAGATTGATCCATTGGCTGGTTCCATGCTCCCATGTTGTGCAGTCTGTAGAGAGTCCTGGGCATGTTTTGGGTAACTAAAGTTGCCCCTTACCCCAACTGTCCCTTTATACTAAGTGTTGTAATTTTCTTTTATAATCAAAAAATTTCAAAAACAATGTCCTTTATATATACGTAATACTTTAATAATTCCTTTTTCTTCTCCTTTACATGGTGCCCTCTATGTCAGTTTTATGGACACATAAATTAGAAGTCTGCAGCAGGCTATTAGGTTTATGACAATAGTCTGGTCATTTGCATATATCTGGATACCACGTCATTTATTTTAATAGCCTAAATGGTTGGCATTAAATGAGTTGGATCAATAACAGATTAAAAGCCCTTTTTTCATCACAAAGAATTCTCGGCTCCGAGGGTGTTCAAGGTGTAAGTCCGATACAGGTTTCCATGACACTGAGGTCGGAGGTTAAATGAACACTTAGAAGTTGCAGTGAGGTGTGAACATCCATACTGCCACCAACACTGCGACCAGTCAGCCCTCATTTCAACAACCTTCAATTGTTTTATTACCCTGATACCTAATATGTACTACTGACTCAAAATCTATTTTCTACATTTACTCTATAACACGGTGCACTAGGAATCACTATCGGTCTTCACCGAGGCTTTATTGGTAAATGACATTTGGTAAATAATCTAAAAGTCTACACAACTGAATACGGACTAAAGTCACTCAAATCTGGAGGATGGAAAGAAGAAGAAAAAAATCAGAAAAAAGCTATTATAAAATATTAGTAACTGTACGTTAAGGCTATGTTAACACAAAGTATTTCCTTCAGTCTTTTGGACAGTCTTTTTCAACCAAAATCAGAAGTAGAATTGACAGTGCTAAATTATAATGGAAAGATTTGCCCGGTTTTGTTTGAACAAATACTGTCCAAAAGACTGACGGAAATACTGTGTGTGAACATAGCCTAAGGATGTTCTGAGACACAGGTTTTAGTGACATTTTACTGGCCTCCACAAATCCAAATGCTGATTGTGGCATTTTCCCTCTTCCTTTTTTTTTTGGACAGTTTTTGCAGTTTTGGGGTAATTTTAAGAAAGTGTGAAACCAGCCTAAACACCATGTAAAAAGTACACCTGGTTATCGACGGGAACAGTGGCGTAGCTACCATAGAGGCAGGGAAGGCAGTCGCTATGGGGCCCCTGGGAGGAGGGGGCCCGATGCACAGAGAAGATAAGAGCCTCCTGTGTCCTTTTGCTTAACCCCTTATGTACTGTAGTGTGTAAGTGACCCAGTGTTCCCTTACATGCTGCAACACAAAAAAGGGTTAAAGGGAACCGTTCCCCACGGACACTGGCACAGAGTCCCCCCCCCCCCCCAGTGCAGCCCCCCCCCCCCCCCCCCACTCCTGGAGCCGGTCCCGGGATGAAGATATCAGCACCGGAAGCCTGCACGCTCGCTGCAGAGATGAGTCCGATGCCTATAGAGAACGGACTCATCTCAGGTATTTTGCATACAGCGCACGCACGGCTACAGGCGCTGATATTTTCGTCCCAGAAGCGGGACTCGCCGGAAAGGGTAAGTATCCGGGGGCTGCACTGGGGGGTTGGGCGGGCTCTGTGCCTGCGTCCCCGGTGACGGGTTCCCTTTAAAAAGCTTAAGACAATTAGCTCTCTGCCTCATTGCTCTGATAACCCATGCAGAAGCTCAGAGGTCAGAGGTTATCAGTGCAGGAGCAGTGAAGGAGAGAGCTAATTGTCTTTAGCTTATTAACACTTTTTTGTGTTGCAGCATGTAAGAGAATACTGGGTCACTTACACACTGCAGTACATGAGCGGTTAAGCAAAAGGTAGTCTGCTCCTGCATCTATGTATATAACCATGAGGCTCCTAATAGGGTTTTATAGTTAAATACAGCGGATGGACAGAACAAGCAGACATTGTATTTCTTATACATATATATATACATATATATATATATATATATATATATATATTGTATCGTGTGTAGGGGAGGGGGGCCCCCATACAGTTTTTTGCTATGGGGCCCCATAAATCCTAGCTACGCCCCTGGACGGGAGTCTTCTCAACAGTCACCAAACCGATCAGATGATTGCTCAGGGTCTTGATCCTGGCAGCCCAGTACACATATGAACTTACCACAGTCTGCTAGACATTACCCTTGTTGCAGCCATCCATATGAGCTGCCTTCTCTGTAATAAAAGGGCAGCTCGAATTCTGTATTATTCCTGTCCTGTATTACATAGAAAATGCATTGCTTTGAAAGAACGACCTGTAATAGCTTGATTAGCCCTGTGGAGATACTGTATGGAAACGGAAAACTTACTACCATCTATTTTCATTGTCGAGGGTCCCTTCTAACAAGTAAGAATTATAAAAAGCAGGACCCCCCCCCCCCCCCAAATGAGGACTATTTATTCATTCTACTGCAAAGAAGGGCGAAGAAACTGCTAGAGACTCAAGCAAATAACCTAAAGGGTCTGTGCAGGATTAAGTAATCATGGCTGATCTCTTCCAGTGCCACACTTGTCTACAGAAAGTTTTTGGTATTGCACCTCAGCTCTATTGAAATACAAGAGGTGCAATACCGCATACAACCTGTGTACAGGTGTGGCACTGTTTAGGAAGAAAGCAGCTATCATTTTCTAACTCTGTACAACCGATTTAAGATGTCTGACTCACAACAACAGCATTTTTTCTGATTCTGCCATCTACTGGAACAAGGATTTGACTGTGTACTAAATGAAGGAGGGGGTTAAAGGGGTTGTCAACAATTGATAGCCTATCCACCAGCTTTCATATACGACCCTGGAGGTGTTCCAGACTGGTAATATGTTTTCTGATTCTAATAGAAAACCTTTTACTCCAATACAACAAGTCTGATTCCATCATGCATTTGCATAATATTCTTACACATTATGGACTTTGATCAACTTTGCTCTCTGTCCAAATCTAATTCACAGCCCATCGCTACACGTCCAGGTTACGAAAATGCAAATACCACACACAACGCAATCTGTCTTGTCTATGAATATTTCTGCCATAAATATACATGATGTATCTCTTTAACCAGTTAATAAATGGCCATTAACCGGCCAGTGGATTAAAATAAGATGCACCCTGTGCGGGCACATGGATATTTATGCAAATATCATTGCGGGTAATTGCGGCAAATGTAATCTTTCTGCTTTTTCAGTACTTTAAAAGTTAAAGGAAGCATGAAAAACGGCATAAATTAGCCGCCCCCTCCCCCGACATTTACAATGTAACATGAAAATCCCCCAGCTCCTTCCATTGGCATAACCTAGCAGTCTCTGCTGTATTGTTACGGATAGACCGCATCCTTTTACTAGCAGCACAAAGAATTTCTCATCACGGGTATCCTTGAACCCAGCTTGCTCCTTGCAGTAAATCTACTCTGTACCAGCAGGTGCAACTATTAACAGCTCAATGGTCTGGGAGCCAATGTTTATCTCTTGTGTTTGTTCCAATCACAGCTCCTGCCCCGAGTCACCTCCATGCCTCCGACAGATATTGAAAAATATTGCCTTCCCATTAATTGAGGAGACCTTTTAATCTGCACAGTAATTTCAATTGCGGAAAAATGCATCATTGTGTCAGAGAGGAAATACCAAAGTACAGAAGCAATTAGCCGTTCTGTTAGTAAAAGGCAAACATTAGCAACAATGTTATTCTCTATGTTGCATAATATACAGACGTACTGCTTGGAAATGTTGTTTCATTCTGACTTAATTGAAAAGTAAAGAATAGATTGTCTAGACAGAGCGATAGTGGGTGCGGAGGTAACAGTTGCACTCGGGTAAAGAGACTAAAGAAGTCCTTCTGCTCTACATGAAGATGCCAGTATGATAGGGGGGGGGGGGGGGACTTGACTACACGCTCAGGATATTTTGAACTATTGAGTGGATTTGGGATGGAGGAAGAAGTGTGTCTCTTTGATAGTACTGCCAAAGTTGCCCATAGAGTGTTATAAGCCATGCAATGCTCCATGGGAAAAAATGTGCAAAAAAATGCATCCCTTTAACATATAACATACAGTATACTCCCTGTTTACATTTTAAAGCCCTATAATGGGTTGGGCATACATTTGAAGCCATGCAAACTCCCATAGGTGGCAGTGTGGAACAAGATTGATTGATTGATTGATTGATTATGAAGAAGAGCTAGTTTACAAAGGATTTCATTGGCATTCTCTTAGCTCTGCACAAAGAGGGTGAGGATGCTTCCTTCCTGTTTTTTAAAGGACCAGTGCAGCTTCCAAATTCTTTCCCTTCTAATCACCTGCCATCACTTGCTTTAACAGGCAGCTCCACCTGCTCCATCATGTCAACTCTCCACTGTGTTCCAGTGCAGGTGTATCTTTGAATGTGGATTTTCATGACCTCAGCCATACTTTGTTGTACCTAGTTACTCTCTCTCGTGTACTACCTGGACTATTCACTATAGATATGCACTGTGCACCCTGACCAGTTTGATTGTAACTGACCACACTATTATGCAGTCTGTCCACAACACTGGCCACTAGCCACACTCCTCAGTGTCATGCACCGGTGTTTGACTGGGTGCTGGGTTGGACACCACCCAATCTACCACTCTCAGAGGTAGTAACTGGGTAGTCTATAGCAGTAAAACCCAGTTCCCCTTATGGAGTTCAAGGGTAAAAAGCATTTGGGTTATTTATGCAATAGCTGGTTGGGTGGCACAGCGGGGCCATACCCATTACATATTATAATATGCTTGCATCCATAACAGCCCCATTAACATAAATTGAATAGATTTTTAGTCCCGTTAAATTGCTTTGTGACTATGCCCTTAAGAAATGATGAACTAATCCTAATCTTAGTCACTTCTTAAAATGTTTCCTATTCCATTGATCCCTAAGTGGCTCCTCAGCTTCCAAGAGTCCTTTGCACTTATCCAAATACACAACAAAGAGAAAATCTGAATCTATTATATGGGCTTGAATAGAAAAGTTGGAACAGCAACTTGGCATTAGTTATGGAAACAAGACCCCAAATGTTAAGGGACAGTATGCTGACACAGTTTAATCTGTTCTGTATATAATGTGCAGTCACCATATAATTTCCAGCAGTGATAGCAGGAATGGACATACTGCACTTGATGAGATTTTTTTTTTTCTTACAGGTCACGGACGCTCGCAGATTGACAGCAACCATGTAAACTCACCGTCGGTAACTTCCAGCTGGGCCTTTGCCAATATGCTTCCAGCTACTGTCAAAGCCTGGCAAATGTAGTAGCCGGCATCTGAACGTTGGATGTTGGCGATGGTTAGGTCTCCAGTTGGGGACACAGAATATCTACTGTTGGGTTGTGGCTGATTTGGGAAAAGCAGATTCTATTGAAAAATCAGAGAGAAACAAAGAGAGAATTAGCCGAGTGTTCCACAAAGAAAGCCTGGGAGCATAATACTTCAGGATGTAAACCTAATTGGAAACATCAATATTTGTAAGAAAGTAATAATTTGTGAAACATTTACATCTGCCGCACTCTGATTGTTCTTGTAAGATGAAACATATGTTTGTTTGTATGGAAGGAAATTTCACTTATTCTTGGTTCATTTATTGATCAAGGGAAAATGGTTCATATTAACTGCACAATTACAAATAATTATCTCGGTGGACAAATTACATACATATCTATCTATCTCCTATCTATCTATCTATCTATCTATCTATCTATCTATCTATCTATCTCCTATCTATCTATCTATCTATCTATCTATCTATCTCCTATCTATCTATCTATCTATCTATCTATCTATCTATCTATCTATCTATCAGCAGTAAATGACTATGTAAATATTTATACAGTGATGATACATTAATAATTATCTGCCACCTGACTAAATACCTATTTCCTGAGTCATATTAGTCATTATTTGTTATACATTCATTAAATTATAAGAGCACTTAATGCAAATGTTACCTAACACATCATAAAACTGCATATAAATCCACTGATGTATAACAGTTAATGAGTTGTAAAACCGGAGCTAAGCAGCAAGCCTGCATGCTACAGCCTTATACAACATGATGGGAGTTGTAATCTGACACAGACTTGGGAGCCAAAGGCTGAAAACTGTCATGTGCATAACTTTACACAATATAATACTATCAAGAAAAAGCCATGTGTACACTATGGAGGTACATGGTCCTTGCAGCACCATACTTTGGGGCCTTACAAACTTCCTATGCATTTATTCATCTGTGTGGAGAGTATAACTACATACTGTAGCATTTATTTATTTATTTATTTTATCTTTCTTCCTTTTATTTTTCTTTATTTATTTATTTATTTGTGGGGGGGGGGGATTAGGCCCCATTTATCTCTACTGCCATTATATTATAGATAGATATACCTTCATTTAAAATAGATATACTGTAACTGTGAGGTTGTGCAGAGCCATATTACAGTAAAATAGTTAGTGAGTCTATAATTATTTTCCAAAAATAAATAAATAAATAAAAATGATAATTAAATTAAATTATAGGCAAATAGTTTAATTCCCTCTTAAATGCTTCAGTGTTACATAAGACCAATGGGCGAGTATTAAATGGAATATTAGCACCATTCAATTAAGCTAAATGACTTTAATCCTCCATATAACGTGTCAGGTTAATGAGAAGCTCTTCTCTTATACTAAAGCGATAGCTGTCCACTTCAGAGTCACATGTCCCACTACAGACCCACTTCACATAGACGTGAGCACAGGCTACCAGATGGAAGCTGCCTCTGCTTTGCTTATTATCATCCCAGGATCCTAAGAGTTAAGATCCTATAATGTTTTCCTGTTAAAGGCTGTACAGCAGTCAAAAGGGTAAGGGAATAAGATGCTTTAATCCAAAGTTAAAGATTTAGCTTTTTTTTTTTTTTTTTTTTTTTTTGCAAAAACAGTGCCCCTTTGTCTAGTGGCTGTGTCTGGTATTACAACTCAAATGCATTCAGTTAAAGTACTATAAGCTGCAATACCTAATTTAGCCTGTAGTGGTGCTGTTTCTGGAAAATATATGGACCCTTTCTTCTGATTTCAAACAATCCCGTAGCAGGCATTAGTGGGCTAGGTTCACACACTGTCCTTTTTTGGCCGTTTAACAGCTGTCTTTTTGGACGTCCGTCATTTTAAGAACAAATAATGGCCGGTATTTTGCAATGACATCCATTATTTCAAAAAAACGGACACTTTTTGATCTCAAATTGATGGACGTCCAAAAAGAAGGTGTATAGAAACCTAGCCATAAAAGGGGTATAGGCAACTTGAAAGGAACCATTTAGCCCAATCAGGCTGATAAGGTTCCCTGAACTGCTGTATACAGCTCCTGCAGCAGCCACGGCACGTACCGACCGCGGCTGCAGCAGTAGCTGTCTACCCGAAAAAAAGGACTTGAATCCCCCGGGTTCGTGACAGGCAGCGGTGGGGAAGTAGTCATCAGACAATCTCTATCAGTCCTTTTTTTTTTTTACCAAAATCAGGAGTGGAACTGACAGGGCAAAATAATAATGGAAAGATTTACACAATTTCTGGCTTTGGCTGAAAAAAGTACTGATCAAAAGATTGATGAAAATACTATGTGGGAACATAGCCTGAAACAGCATTAGCCTGTCCCTAAGTAAGCCTAACGATAGGAAAGCATATCCCTAATTTAGGGTTGGTAGAAGTAGGGTTAGGATTATGCAGTTTAAGGGCTTGAAAGAGGTTAGGTCCTAGTAGATCAGGGATGGGGAACCATTGACTCTCCAGCTGTTGCAAAACAACAACTTTTATCATGCCATTAGCTGTCCAGGCATGATGGGAATTGTAGTTTTGCAACAGTTGGACAGCCGAAGGTTCCCCATCCCTGATCTACTAGGACCTAACCTCTTTCAAGCCCTTAAACTGCATAATCCTAACCCTACTTCCATCCCTATAGTAGGTCTTCGTAGACCTCAGACTGCAATACATGACTATTCAGCTCAGTAACAGCACTTTCTATCTGGACCATACTAATCAAATTGAATCTGAAATAAATTTTCAAAAAGTCTCTGGCATGTTGAAATGGTATGTACATTCTGCCAAGCCAAACATCTATATTGAGAGAAGAATTGAGGCTCATTTTGACTGACAGTCATTTTATTTGGATGGGAAGCATTAGGGTAGGTATCTCTATAGACATACATGGTTGGTAAGGGTAAGAGATCAATAAAATTAGGTAAATGAATGGAAAAGAACTTTTTTTTTTTTGTTCCAATTTAATGAACATTTCAATCTCTTTGTAGTTAGAAACCCCGCTCACCTACTGAGATGTAACAGCACAGCAGTAGTGAAGGATAAGGTAGCACTGACAGGTTGGAGAGTGTTCTCTACTATCCAATCCAATTATGAAAGACAACCTCTTATGAAGCCCAATTCTTCATTTTGCCCTACACCGGAGCAGTTACAGGGCGAGTTATCAATCTATGACAATCAGCAATATTATATTGATCTGTTGGGTTTTGATAAAAGATCACATTGCCCCAGACGCTTACGGGAGGTTGTTCTGTGAAATGTGTGATAAACTGCCCTGTCCTGCCATGACCTGGAGCCATTCTTCATTTCCTTTCTGTGGATAATTATTATTTATGTTCCCGTATTTATTTATTTGGAACGGAATGTTTTGACTTTGCAAAATAACAACAATGCGAAACAACCTAAAACCCTAAAGAAACCCTGAGGGACATCAGGAAAGACATTACTCTTCACCAACATGTAAGACCTCTATGTACTATATAACATACCTAACCTACAAAGTGGCTTCACTATCACATATTTTATGTTGTCGCATTGGGAAGAGGAGAAAAAGCTCTTACCTGGCTTCCTTCCTTTTGCCAGAAGACAGCAGGCTGAGGATTTCCTTTAGTTTCACAAGGAAATGTTACCGTCCGTCCCTGAGCTACGATCTGATCACGCGGTCGTACCACAAACTGTGGAGGAGCTGCAAATATACAAAGAGAAAATGTTGGAAAATTTTGACTATAATGTGCAAAAAAAGTAGGTGACTGGAAGTCTCCTGACAATATATTGCTATAGATAGCTAAACAGATATATAGACGACAGATAGATAGATAGATAGATAGATAGATAGAAGATAGATAGATAGATAGATAGATAGATAGATAGATAGATAGATAGGAGATAGATAGATAGATAGATAGATAGATAGATAGATAGATAGGAGATAGATAGATAGATAGATAGATAGGAGATAGATAGATAGATAGATAGATAGATAGATAGATAGATAGATACTGTAGATAGATAGATAGATAGATAGATAGATAGATAGATAGATAGATAGATCGATCGATCGATCGATAGATAGATAGATAGATAGATAGATAGGAGATAGATAGATAGATAGATAGGAGATATGAGATAGATAGAAGATAGATAGATAGATAGATAGATAGATAGATAGATAGATAGATAGATAGATAGATAGATACTGTAGATAGATAGATAGATAGATAATAAATAGATAGATAGATAGATAGATAGATAGATAGATAGATAGATAGATAGATAGATAGATAGATATTCAAGACTTGCCACTGGCCGTCAACTTTCCCATTGTTTTCCATTGAACTCTATAGACGTGTATATTTTTTTGGCTGCTCCTAAAAATTTATGTAATTTGTCCAGCCCCTGAAAAGTGTGCTCAAAATAATCACAATGATACTAGCTTCTTCTCCACTATGGAATAGACATTCTCTTATACAGTTTGATGTAGCTGAGCTGAGTTTGTCGTTTGGCACTACCCATGCTGTAGTTAAAATACATTGCCAATGGTTTTACAGGTAAACCCCCCAAAAAGGAGTTAAATGACAATTCTAGCTCTGCTACATCTTTGCAGTGAATATTATCTTTACTATATCACTGAAATATTGATGCTTTTTAGTCTATAGGGTACTGATAGATTGAATAGTAATAGATCCCATAAAATAGTGACCCTGTCCCCCACTCTCACCCCAACACCCCATTATAAGTCTATAAATGAAGCGCTGGACAAATTACCTTTTATCTTTCCCTATCACAGCTTCCTGGCTACATTCGGTTAGCACAGACTTCAATCAATGTCATGCATAAGCACTGTTATGCTAATATCAGCATCGGAGGGCGAGCGGGACGATATGGAAATCAGCATGTAGAACATGAATAAAAAGCATAGGCCATGTGTGAGGTGGGCTTTAAATGTGCGCATGAAAGACCTCAAGGTTAATCACCTCATTTTTAGAGCTGGTACAATAGCACTTTCCATCCGGATAAAACACGAGATAATGAAGAACCATTTAGAAGTATTAGACTAAAGTAGTGGAATGCTAATTTTTATTCCTTTTTTTTTTTGCCCTTGCACTTTTTTTGTTTAACTAACTTTACACATTTTGCCGCTTTGATGACCTTAAAGGATGGCGGTGAAAAAAAAAAGGAATTAATGTGGGGCCATTAGCAGCTTTGTTCTTGAAAGGCAGAAGCCCCTGGCAGTAGATAGCATTAGCCTACTGACCAAATAGTAATACAGGGTTTTGGTTTTTTTTCTATTGCATTTATTGAAAACAATGAGTGCTATTTTTGTGGATGTTTTTGAAACTGCCAAAAGGGGGCGCTGTACACTATTCCCTGGTATATACAGCTATAATACAGTCACATTAAATCAATCATATTATGTTTGATTTCTTTTAGTCTTCTGCAGAACCACATATAGGCTAAGGTCTTACGGATGTTATATGGGAATCTACATTCTGATGTTTATGATCATATAATAAAAAGTTTTGGATCTCATTGACCAAATATGTGGACATAAACGTTAACTGTAGCTGCTTTTATCTGTGGAAGACGAGATAATTGTAGAAACTGTAAAGTCTTTTAATATGGATATCATTAGAATTGTTCCCATTATTATTATACACAGGTGAACACAGACAATTCAGCAGGGAGTCTATGTCACCAATTCACCAGGCACTGGGGGGATGGGAAGCTTGAATTCTTCCTAAACCTCCATGTCTATTCTCCTCTGGTCACAATACATTGTGGCCTTATGTCAGATAGACATGTTTACACACTAAACAGGGAATACGGATATATGCTCTAATTTTCCTATAGGCTTCTATGTATACAACAATTTCACATTTATGTTATAATGAAATTGCTTGGCTGTTATGAATATTGCAGCCTTCTTTGATACTTCAAGGGGTTACCCAGGGCTACAAAAACATGGCCACTTTTGCCCCACTCTTGTCTCCAGTTCAGATATGGTTTTCAATTAAGCTCCATTTACTTTAATGGATATAAGTTTCAAAACCTGCACCCAAAGTGGAGGAACAAAAGTGGCCATGTTTTTGTAGCGCTGAATAACCCCTTTAATATTGTAGCTGCTACACATAATGTACTGTAGGTTTCTGTATATTGACACAAAACTTTCTGAAAAAAGGACAAAAACAGTAAAGAAATGTATACAGTATTTCAGTAATTGCACTAAAGGACTATAAAAAGCTATGCATGAAGATGTATATAATTTTGTTGTCCTACACTGTTATGTTCAATGTAGTAGGGATTTTGAAGAATCAGCTCACCCCAAGCAAGTAGTGATGCATGTATAACACGGTTCTCAGGAAGGATGGAGCGCGTGGGTGATTACCCGTATAGTCAATTCCAACAATGAAGGGTTCCACAGCTCCTTGTAGTAATGTAGAAAACTTTATTGGTACATACAAAAATAATAAAAACTTTTAAAACCGCCCCGACGCGTTGCGGAGGCAACCCTCCTTAATCATGGCCATGATTAAGGAGGGTTGCCTCCGCAACGCGTCGGCGCGGTTTTAAAAGTTTTTATTATTTTTGTATGTACCAATAAAGTTTTCTACATTACTACAAGGAGCTGTGCAACCCTTCATCGTTGGAACTGTTATGTTCAGTTGTGTATAAAACTAGGTTTTAGTGTTCTGTTATTGCTTATTATTATTATTATTATTATTATTTATTTTATACATTTACCTCTTTTTATTAATAAAAATTATCATTTTAGGGTATAGAGACATTAAATTGGGGGGTCCTGTACTCTGAGCTAGAGCAGGAAGAAGCTACGACTCTGGGCCACTCTTTATTAGAAAAGAAAAACTCCCATTCCATCATATCCGTTCTATGTATTATATTATATAGACTTTTATTCAAATGGCCAACATGTAATACCACATTCCCCCTGTAGAGGCCACTGCAGGAGAAATGTATGGCCAGTTGCAAAGATCACTGGTGATAACAGATAACTGTTTAATAATGGAGTTACTATCTGCACAAAAGGGGACTCTCCCTTTAAAAAAAAATAAAAAAATCACTATCAGAGTAATCAGCTGATCACTGCATGATTCTCTTATCATACCCCTGGCAAATTGCTAAATTTGCTGTGGAATTCTGTGGCCGATCGAACATTTCCCTGGAGTGGCCACTGCAGGAAAAAGTTAGTATTACATGGTGACCATGTAACACAGAACAAGGACATCCCAAGTGTGGAGATGCTAAGTAGGGAATCCCAATCTATCGTGTCCATATGTCCTAATAGGGCATGTGCACTGGGGTTGTCTTCATGAAATAACTCCTTCTAGGAATTGCTTTATTTCAACATGAGTTGAAACTGTCGTTGACACTTGTCATATTTAAGCAGACGCCAAACCACTTCACTTGTACAACATACATATGATGGCCATTTCGCACACATACACGCTTCATCAGATCTGTTCATTCATTGGTCTGATGAAGCGTGCATGTGCGTGAAATGGCTGTCATATGTATGTTGTACATGTGAAGTGGTTTGACGTCTGTTGAAATATGACATGTGTCAATGACAGTTTTAACTCATGTTGAAATAAAGAAGTACCGCAACAATCCGGTGAGTGCCCTCAGCTTTCTACCGAACTTGTTTTATGCACAATATGTCTATTTGAGAGGTGCTCCCCGATGCGATTTGTTTGTAGTCCCAAGTGTGTCCAAGGTCCAACAGCGCAGTTTATATGTAAATGGTTAAACGAGAGTAGTGCCGGTGAACATTCTAAGACTTTGTGCCCTTCTAGGAATTGCTTCTTATGCTGTTGCCTATATTTCACTGCACATTATCACTAGCCAGTTATCCCTTTATACTTATTACTATTATTGTATTTGTGCTTATTTGTGCCTTTTTTTGCGTTGATGAAATTGACTCTGACAGAAATGGATGTAGAACTTTCCCTTCCGCTCTCAGAACTACAACCTCAGCATTTCTGAAATGACAAAGCTTTCAGCCTAGTAGGGGACCCTCTAAGAGAAGGGGATGGTATCGGATGAGGCATTCGCATGTATATGTTTTGTCACGTCTGATAAATATTTTAGGAGAAGTAAATAATATATCACCATTATTAATGTATTAAACAGAGCGCTACATGCGGCTTTACAAAAGGTTTTCTGCTTTGGTGAGAATTTGTCACTGTCAGTAGGCTAAAGTGATGGATTGGCAACGTGACCTTATACAAAAGCGAATTAAAATAGTGTCTGTCAACATCTGAGCTGGACGCAATAATCAATAAGTAAGCGTGGGACAGTTATTAGGAGCCTTAAGGAGCCTTGTTAAGATCTCTTAATCCATTTATCTTTTCATAGGATAAACATTGTAACAAAAATGGGATCGGATCAATGGATTGTGAGACGTCCCAGATTAGTGGGAAGCTGGGAGTCCTATTTATTCATGCATATTGGGAGGGGGGTAAATGGCTTCATATGAAAGAGGTTGTCTATTACAGATCCCTCTTATATGTTTGATGTCAGGGCATGTGATGGTAATAGAGGTGCCTCACCCTCAGGACTTGTCTCAATTAGAGGCCAGAGATTGGAAGATAGTACAATACTCATTTAGGACTATGGAGACAAAGGAGCATTGGCTACCATTATAAGAATTTATATTGAGATCCCAATGGCTTTATTAAGGGAAAGGCAATCTCAGGTGGGTTGGGGTGTCTCCTATATCAGTTTAGTATATAAGTAAGCATAGTATATCCAGAGGAGAACCTGTACAGAGGTATAATAATACTACTACTAATAAAAAAAAAAAAATAATAATAATAATAAATTTATTTGTATAGCGCCAACAGATTCCGCATGGTATAGCATGGTATAGCATGAAGCATTGGACTACAACACAAAGTCTGCATCCCCCACCTAACATGTGTCATTTATAATAGTGGTATCTGCTTATTTACCATTTATTTAGGGAAATTTAGGCCAACTTCTAAATTGGTCCTGGCCCAACTACTACCTGTGCACCCCAATATCTATGGTCCTACACCCTAATAGCCCTAGTGTTCTACTCTAACACCAATAATGGTTTAAGAGCGTTTTGGTTTAAGAGCTCACAGTTTTTTTTTAAAATTGTGACTTGGTTTAAGACCATTGCTTTGGTGTAAGAGCCCCCTGTACTGGATGGGAGCGTGAGTGGAGGAGGGGCATGGTCTGCATAGGGGGGTCTACAGCCCTGTACTCTGACCCAGGAAGTCTCCCTCACCCTCCAAATCATAGCAGAACCACTTCAGGCTGGGGCTCACATCAGGGGACAGGACTGTGTTATTTTGGGGGTATAGGGTATAGTATGGGATCTTCCAGTAATTATCAACTGCTGTATGTCCTGCTGGAAGTGATGTATTATTTTCAGACTGGAAAGCAGGAGAGGTTTTCTATGGGGATTTCAACTGCTCTGGACAGAGATGGCAGCAGAGAGCACTGTGTCAGACTGGAAAGAATACACCACTTCCTGCAGGACATACAGCAGCAGATAAGTACTGGAAGACATGAGATTTTTTAATAGAAGTAAAATACAAATCTCTGTATATTGTTTAAAACACTACTGTGGCAACTTGACAAAGAAGGGCAACATATATTTACTGCTATTTATTTATTATTTTATGGCTTTTTTGAGGGGTGGGGAGTGGGGAAGGGAGCAGCAATAGACAAATAGATATTTTTATTCGCAGCCTTGGTCTGCGATAGTGACCAGTTTCATGTTAGTACACACTACTTAGATTTATCACAGAAACTTTCCTTTGCACCTGATGAAATATTTAATTCATGGCGGAACATATGTGCCTGGGGCCGAAGGGCTTAAAACAAATACATTTTCCAAAGCCCTTTTTTCCAGTCATATTTTATTCAGAAAGGCAAAAGATTCCGCCGCCGACCTCTGGACAGGATGCTTAATTGCAGAATCATTTTGGCGTAGACATTTATGACAATGTTTTCTTAGACTGAATCCATATGGGAACTATTTTCCCTGTTAGCATGGTTTATTAAACAGTAAAAGAGTTTCATAAACTTCTGTTTTTCTACAAGAAGCCGATGCATTGTGCTCAAGGTGAAGAGGACCTGCCCTGACTCCTGTCACTTTGATGCACAACTATTTGTTGCTGCTTTGAAATACAGTATAATTGGAGAAATATCCACAAATGATGAGAGCAGAAGCGTGGAGTGTAAAGGACTCCTAGGAGGATGCAGCCGCTCTCTACCCTCATCCATTCTACTGTATGTTAAAGGGAAATGCCAGTATAAACATCACATTGTAATTGTTCATTAGGACTTTGTATAGATCTATAATATTTGGCTCTATAGAATTGTAGTTGTGTAAAGCCGTGGGTTAAAGGGGTTGTCCAGCGAAAATCTTTTTCTTTCAAATCAACTGATATCAGAAAGTTATATAGATTTGTAATTTACTTCCATTAGAAAATCTCAAGTCTTCCCATACTTTTTAGCTGCTGCATGTCCTGCAGGAAGTTTTGTTTTATTTTCAGTCTGATACAGTGCTCTCTGCTGACATCTCTGGCTGAGACAGGAACTGTCCAGAGCAGGAGACGTTTTCTATGGGGATTCAGACAGAGTTCCTGTTTCGGCCAGAGATGTCAGCCGACAGCGCTGTGTCAGACTGAAAATAAAACAATATTTCCTGCAGGACATACAGCAGCTGATAAGTATAGGAAGACTTGAGATTTTATTAATAGAGGTAAATTACAAATCTATATAACTTTATGACACCAGATGATTTGAAAGAAAAAGATTTTCGCTGGACATCCCCTTTAAACTTTCTCCTTTAGACGAAGAACAAACTGAAGGCAGCTGGATAGGCAGGGATATAGAGGGTAAAGTGGCTATGGCTGACAATTAAGGAGGTACTGTGAATGTCTGTGTTATGGTTGGATCTACTCATATTCTATTAGGACTTGAACCCAATACTTTTACTTTATTAGTTTAATTTGAAAATATATGGTGGAAACACAAGTAATGGCTGTAAACGAACCTTATACTGTAAGTCATGTTGCAGAACATGGTGAGTGGCCCCATAAGAGGCCAAAATGATACATTTAAGGTCCATATACTGTAGCAGATTGAACGCCAGTGCTTCGAGCCCTCCAATATACTGTATGATGATTTGCCCAAACTTGTTGGGCTATTTGCTTTCAGAAGGAAATTTAAGCATTTAGGATAATGCATGGTGTCCGTTTCTTTGAGTTGTCTCAAGATCAAAAGTAATCCTGTATCCATACCATAGGCAATAACTAGCGGATCAGAGGGGGGTCCAACTGTTGGAATCCTCCTTGACCCTGAGAAGAGAGATAATTGTCCCCCAAAAGGCAGTGTGCAAAAGTGACCAGAGCACCATTCATTCTATATAGGACTTCCAAACCTTGCCAGATGGTTAGTCCCCACCTATAGTTAGCTAGTTATTCCGTATATTGGGTTAAAGGCCAGAACTTACAGACAGATCAGGATCCCTATTGATCAAGAAAATTGTGGTGTCTGAGTTTTCCTTGTAAACATAGTGGTAGTTTACCTCCATTACTGTTCTTTTTCAATAACAGCCAAGTGGTGAACCAAGTGAAAATATTTTTTATTCAAATCAACTGGCTTGAGAAAGTTAGATAGATTTGTAATTTACTTTTATTGAAAAATCTGGAGTCTTCCAGTACTTATCAGCTGCAGTATGTCATGCAGGAAGTGGTGTATTCTTTTCAGTCTGACGCAGTGCTCTCTGCTGCCACCTCTGTCCATGTCAGGAACTGTCTACAGCAGTAGCAAATCCTAATAGAAAACATTTCCGGCTATGGACAGTGCCTGACATGGACAGAGGTGGCAGCAGCGAGCACTGTGCCAGACTGAAAAAAATACCATTTCCTGCAGGACATACAGCACCTGATAAGTATTGGAAGATTTGAGATTTTTCCATAGAAGTAAATTACAAATCTATATAACTTTCTGAAACCAGTTGATTTGAAAGAAAAAGGTTTTTGCAGGAATATCCCTTTAATGCTAAATGGGGCTGTGCTCATGCAGTCACTCTACCACTCTATTCATAGACACTCTTGGGGACCTCTGTTCTCTTGATAGTTGGGTGTGTTCAAGGTCAATCTCCAGGTTTCATATATTTTTTTGCCTATGATTTTAGCAGGTAATCTCCTTTAAGTTACTCTAAAAGGAGTATTTTGAGAGTTGTAAATGATCGATACCATGGAAAGGTTCACCCAAGGTCCTGCAACGGAAAAGCCTACAAGTTATATTATTATTGCAACTTGCAAGTGCTCATGCTCTACTAGCAATGTACTGCATGTGCAATAGACACCAGACCACCATAGCATATCATGTACTCGCCAATGATCCAGAATGTAAATGAAAGATGGACCAGTGCAAAATGTCATGCTAACATAAGATAAGGATGGTTACTTACCAACAGGGCGAACTGAAGAAATTACAATGGTGGTGAGAGAACATAAAAAGAAAATTAAAAGAAAGTCTGTCAAAATGTGACATGCAATACTACATGGCTATAGTGGCTACAATAGATTGTAATCATCAGTGCATGCATGGATCAGCCGAGAAATACAGGGGTCATGTATGAAAACTACAACAGTGGTATTGTCCATTGCAACTAATACTTTGTTGGGAAAACAGCATTGCCATGTAAAACACCACTGTCCTTTTTTATCTGTTTTTATCCATGACAACTCTGTATTGAATCAACTATATTAAAAGTGGAAATAAGTAATAGAAAGTCTTGTTCACCCCATGCATAGAGGCAAATGTAGTGTATGTAAAATAATTCCCGGACTGGTTAACCCAACCAAAGATGGATGGCAACCCTTGTGGGTGACATAACTATACAACTGGGTGTGGCTTGCAATCTGAATGGTTGTGAATTGAAATGTGATACTGCACCAAAACTATGGTCAACAGAGACTTTTCTCCTCACAAGAGGGCATTTAAACATTCTGTGCACAATCCATATATACAATGTGCCCACGGACTGGACTTTACTGCATCTTCATTCATTATGATGCTGTGACCTCCAAAACTGTGTGTTAGTACAGTAATGCAAAGATTTAAAGCGACTCTGTATCCACCATCTGTTCCCCCAAACTGCTTGTAGCTGCTTTTAATCCATGATCTGTCCTAGGGTCCGTTCGGCAGGCGATGCAGTTATTGCCAACAAAACACAGCAAGTACTGAGCTCAGGGAGATCAGCGACACAAAATCCAATGGAGTACTCCCTGACGAGTCTCCACTGATACATTGCCCCCCATAAATTTCACAGACCCTTTTTAGCACATGATGCAGTCATTATTCTAAAAAACAACTTTTAAACTTGCAGTCCTGTGTCAAATTGGCATGGCCCAGAGTTTCTGTGCTCTTGGCCTGCGACGCACCTCCGTCCCTCCTCCTCGCCCCCTTTACCATTAGGAATACCCCTGTGCAGGATTTGTCCTGTTCATCACCTGCCTGAACACTGCACATGTGCTGGATTGTCAAGGCACCTGTGCAGTGTTCAAACTAGTGATGAATAGGAGAAACCCTGTCTGGGGCATTCCTAATGGTGAAGAGTGCAGGGAGAAGGGACGGAGGGGTGTCGCAGACCTGGGGCACAGAAATCCTAGGCCACGCCAATTTGACACAGGGCTGCAAGTTTAAAAGTTTTTTTTAGGACAATAACTGCATCACCTGCTGACCGGACCCCAAGACAGATCTTGGATAAAAATCAGCTATCCGAAAGTACAAGTGGTTGGGTGGTCAGATTGTGAGTCACTTTAAACAGTTTTTGAGATCACAACATCATAATGAATGAAGATGCAGTGAGTTCTGAAGTCCGATCTGTCACACGTTGTCCATGCACGGACCCTAATTATGAAAAGTGTGAATGCCCCCTAAGGACCAGGGAGCCCATGTAACGGTCATTTGACAGCTGATTTAAATGAAACATTTGCTTATCTTTGAAACAGAGAATATGCTTGCAGTCTCTTTACCAAGGTAGAGAAGACATCTCCACCATAAGTTGTCTATATGTGATAATGACTCTTAGAGGTATTGTTCCCTAAAAACTATTACTTCAAGAAAAAAAATAATATGTCCGTATGGAATCATGTGCAGCATGCCTAACTCAGATCGACACCCAAATCCTATAATTTTGAGCTTTTTATTTTTTTAGCTTTATGTACAGTATCATTATGGAAAAGTGAGAAAATGATCTGAATCATCAGAAGAATTTATACACCTAGTATGATATATATTAGAGAATATAGCAGATGTTCAGGCAAATAGCTTTCATTTCCAAGTATTAACCCATGCGTGAATTTCATCTATATGCAGGCCAACACCACAAGGCAGTTCTGTTTCCATCTCCGATAGGATATTCACAAAGGTTTGCATACTGTATAATGTATTGTGGAAAGAAAAAAAAAGCTAGAAATGTGGTAAAAATACTTTTATTAACCTTATAACAGCTTGCATGATAGCACTAAGCATGCGCCACTAAACTGTGAAATAGCGTTTCCATTGAGTGGAGAAAAAAAATCATTCGGTGCAATTTCTTCCCAGAATGGGAAAATGATATTTATAAGATCTGCGGATTCCTCGGATATCTTTGTTTAATCGTCATGTGCTTTATCCTTTGTGAAAGTAACATGCTTTACAGGGGAATTGCATCTGGAATTATGGACTAAAGTCTAGAAAACACATCTCTTATCAGGTTGGTTGGCTGTGTGTCTTAAAGAATACTCTGACATACATCCTGTGTTATGCATAGTACAGCAAACAGTTTTTCTAAGATCAGTAAAGTCTTATTACCTCTATTGTTTTTCTTTTCCAGTATGACTCCATATGCCTAAAGGGAGACTAAAAAAGTGGGACAGTCCTTTGTACCATACAGCAGTATCCCTTATAGCATGCTGGGAGTTGTAGTTTTTCACCAGCTAGTGAGTCACAGGTGGAGGCACAGCGCCCTACACAATGCAATTAGGTAGATTTCACAATGCTTATGTAAAGGAGTATTTCCATCTTATAAAAATTGTGTATATTGCATTTTTCATCACATTTCCAACTTTAGGACTCCTATTGTCTCTTAGCGTGCAGAGTCGTATGTCCTTCATTGTTTTTTCCCCCCTCAATTGGATAGGGCCAGCTGCATAGGGTGACAGCCAGGATAACCAATGTGCTAGGAATGACAACAGGTCTGCATTCACTTTACTGTCATGATCGGTGGTGGGTGGGTTTGTGGGATGGGGAGGGGGGTGTCAGGGTCAGAGGTCGAGATCCCCACTTATCATAAAATGGTGGCACATCCCAAGTAATATGCCATCACTTACGGAGATGAGTAAGCCCCTTTTTAGGGCTGGAAGATAGGTTATCACACCCCATTTAAACCAGTTAAAAGGGGTCACATGAATCTAGGGGGGAGAACTTTTAATTTATTAAAAGGAGAAAAGTTATCAAACCTGGTAAAAAAAAAACAGTGGAGCAGTTGCTCATAGCAACCAACCGGCTTTAATGTTTCAGTGGCCTTTTTAAAAATGAAAGCTGGAATCTGATTGGTTGCTATGGGCAACTGCTTCTCTGTTCCATTGCACAAGGTTTGATAAATCTCCTCAGTGGTGTCTATATTTTGGGATGATTATAGTAACATCTTCTGGACCCCTTGCCTGTCATTTATAGGGGACATTCAATGGATCTGTCTAGTGAACTTTTCATGGGAAAAGAAGGTGTTAATACAAGGAATCACCTTTGAGAGTGATAAATAATATCTGATCCTATTTAATGGAATACTGTGGGAGAATTATTAAGCGATCCTATAGTAGGAGTCTCTTCGGTGCCCATAACAACCAATCACAGTTCAGCTTTCATTTTACCAAAGCAGTATGAGAAATGAATGCTGAGCTGTGATTGGTTGCTGTGGACAAGAAACTCTTACTAAAAGACTCATCCGCACCATCAACTAGTATATAACAAAGCAGATCTAACCAGTTCAAACCTGGAATTATAGTAGAATCCTAATGAGAATACCTACCTCTAACTGTGAGTGTCGCTGAAGCCTCCACTTTACCAACCCGATTCTCGGAAATACAAGTGTACGTCCCTTCATCAATACTGGCAGCCTTCTTAATCCGCAAAGTGTAGTCATCCTTGATGTCATATCTATATTTCAAGGGATAAAAAAATGGAAATCTTAATGCAATCATGGTTAATTCTCAAGGCGAGCAAAGCCTTTACCTTAAACCTATAGATTCATCACAGATGTACCTGTTAGCGCCATTCATCGTCCACTTTAATAATTTCACGCTCCCATAAATCTCAATGACAGTTTTATTACTCTATGCATTAGTTAAAAACTTTGAGGCAATAAAATTAGCAGTGCCATGTGCTCCCTGTATTAGGGTGTTATTAATAATATGGCTTTTTTCTTTGCCGTATGGCGACATGACAAATGAACGCGATCAGTTCTTGATATGACACGTGGCGGGCGCTCCCTGACACTGTAAGCATTACATTGTTATGCTTTTGTGCCTTTCCAATCTATTTAATCATCACTTTACTCTGATAAAACCTTTTAGTCCCCTTGGAGAACAAGATTACATTAGTTTTACCTCGCTTGATGGAGCTTTGGGCATAATCAACATAATTCACTTGTTCTAAGGCCTGCCAAGGCAACTAAGTGGAACTACAAATCCCAGCATCAACACAAAGTACCAGCTTTCCCCACTAAGCATTTAACTAAGAATAAGCATTTCAATAGAATTAGCTTTATTGAATCTATTCTTTCTCTTTGATACTGTGTTACTTGTTTGTTACTTCTCCTATTTTGGGATGGTTCTCTTTTCTCCTCCTATTGTCTTGAATATCCTTAGATAAATGGTGCAAAATGAGTAACTCTGGGGTAAGGGAGGGGTAGGAACAAAACGAAACATGATTTAGTTAAGCTCTGTCGGGAGATGTATAGGCTATTTGGGGGACATTTATTAAGACTGGCGTACTTGAACACCGATCTTAAATTAGGCCCTGCACCCTTTTTTCTGGCCGAATTCACTAAGAGACGCACAACTATTACTGAATCAAGCCTGCCGTGCACCTGACCCTGTGCCCAGCATACCAAATCTACAAGTAGGACTAAATCCGGATAAATAAGGCGTGGGAGGAGGACAAGCCTGCTCCCTGCACCGACTCGGGGGAGAAATGCCTGTCCCGGCTGATGGACTGGTCATTCAGCCAATCATTGACTGGAACGGCGTCCCATTCCAGTCACTGACTTGCCGGGATCCCTATGGTGGTCCTGCTGCTCACAGCAGGCATAGGGAGAGGTAAGTTCCTACTGATTATCAATTTCCCCCCTGCCGGCTGCCAGATTTTAAAAATGGCTTGACTTCTCCTTTAATGATGTTATATTATAAAGTAATGTATATTTGTAAAAACAATGTATAGAAAAAAAAAGCTTACTCTCAGGTGTAAGACATATTCACTTTGTTGGAGGCTATTTAAACACACCTAACTATAAAGTACATAAACAATGGATGACCCATTCCCCATTTCCATATAGAAACATATACCTCTATATGGGCCATTGCTAATTCATTGAAACTATAGGTGTGATGCTCAGCAGCTCGGTGTAATGTTACCACATTAAAATTGGTGCAACTGAAACATTTGTCTATGGACCACTACAAGATGTTTCAGCACTGCTTCATCCTCCCTAGCATAGATGGGTGGCAGCGTTATATCTCTATTATTTAGTAATAATTATTAGGACCACCCTGCCTGGATTACAAAATGATAGTTACTACTCCATGCTGCACTGGAATAGAGCCATAACAATAATTCAGCAAACAAACCATAATAAGAAAGTTCAGGCAAGAAGGTGTCAGCGCTGGGATTAATTTGAGAGTCACAAACTATGGAAGAGTAGAAGAAGTCATGCAAAGTTAGAAGTGAAAGACCTCCAAAGTAGGCGGCCAAAAATTCAATGTCATTGGATGGACGTGCGGTAATAATATACAAAGGAAGGAAACGATAACATCCATAGAAACTCCAGGGATCTCATTTATTTACTACAGCCCCAGAAAGAGATTGGGGATGAATGCAGATAAAGACTTCTGCTGGATGAATAACAGAGGAGGAAAGGCCTGTACAAAGCTATGGGATGAGTCACAAAGGAGGAGAACCAGGGGCGGTAAAGGTAACGTCCCTTCTGGACCACCGAAACTCTGCTTAGAAAACAGCCGGAACAGCCGCCAAATATAAAATATGGCATCTAATAAAGGGCTAAACAAATAGCCAGGCTCGGCTCGAGAAGAGGTCTACTGAGGAAAGATATAACAAGACCCCATTAAATATTAAATTTTACTGGGCTTCTCTTTATTTATAGGAAATGGCAACTAGTCTGTACTATAGTAAGATAGAGAAACCAAAATCTTTGTCAACAAGTTTAAAATGTATAAGTATTCAGAATATCGATCTACAGTACTATCTATCTCCTATCTATCTATCTATCTATCTATCTATCTATCTATCTATCTCCTATCTATCTATCTATCTATCTATCTATTTATCTATCTATCTATTATCTATCTATCTCTCTATCTATCTATCTCCTATCTATCTATCTATCTATCTATCTATCTATCTATCTATCTCCTATCTATCTATCTATCTATCTATCTATCTATCTATCTATCTCCTATCTATCTATCTCCTATCTATCTATCTATCTATCTATCTGTATCTTCTCTATTTAAACATGCAATCACATGAAGTTCCTATAATCACTTGAGCAAGCACAGTGAAGTTATCCAGATAGATAGATAGATAGATAGATAGATAGGAGATAGATAGATAGATAGATAGATAGATAGATAGATAGATAGATAGGAGATAGATAGATAGATAGATAGATAGATAGATAGATAGATAGATTAAATATGATCTTTTACCACAGTTAGTACAATAACAGTTAAAAACAACCAATACAAAAAAATGACTGTGTGATGTTTAGGACAAAATGCCTAATACGTATCCTGTGTATAAATTGTGACTTGAGTGATAACTATAGAAAATTCAGGAGTTTAACCACAAAGCGCAATAAATAACAAGAAAGGTGCAGAGAAGAGGAAACAATAGCCCTCTTTATACAGTAAGTGTTGTGGGAGTATTACCGGTCGCTCCTCGGGTCTTAGAATAGAATGAAACCTATACCTTGTGTTATCTGAACCTGTCTCAATGCTGCTTTTGTTTAAGGATTTAACGTTCTCAGCCTTGTGTTCAGAGGTGCTTGTAAAAGCTTTCAGAGATGCCATATTATGCCAGTGTACTGAAGCCCAAGAAAGCTGAATAACTAGATATGCAAGAGAGGAAGCTCAGGTCTGTTCTTAATTGGAAGCAGAAAAGATGACAAAACAGTAGTAAGTCAACAGTAACACAAATAGGGAGAGGGACTGGGAAACCTGGCAATCATTGGGGCGGTATGAATGCATTCATTGTTGGCGCTGGTGATTAATGACAGTGGTACTACAGGATCCAGGCGTTCTTCCCCACACACATATGCCCCCCTCATTCCTATATGAAACACAGATGAAAAATTCAACCCATTCCAATTTGGCCCCTGGATAACATGCATTGTCATCACTGTACCATGGATCAACGGTTCACCAGCTGTGAAGAAGTGAGAAAAGAAAA
The DNA here is from genome assembly GCF_027789765.1 of Dendropsophus ebraccatus. Classification (NCBI taxonomy): domain Eukaryota; kingdom Metazoa; phylum Chordata; class Amphibia; order Anura; family Hylidae; genus Dendropsophus; species Dendropsophus ebraccatus. The sequence continues at coordinate 69,381,455 of NC_091464.1, forward strand.
AAAGAAAAGAAAAATAAGAGAAAAAAAAGAAAGTAAAATAAAGTGTTATAAATCCTTTAACCATCTGTTCTTACAAAGAAAAAAAATGTAGTGAAGTTTCTGTAGCTGATATGTAAGATGCTGTTCTGAGCCTTGATGAAGATGACACGGATTATGCTGTGCTTTGATTTGTTTTTCCATTTTTGCTACTTTGTTGTTGGAATTATATTTTATTTGGTATTTCTCAACATTCCAGAACAGCAAGGCTTATCATTTCCAAAGAAACGTGCAGTAAGTTAAAGGGAACATGCAGAAAAAACTAGGAAGAGAAAAACAGAATGACTTAAGTAAGTCTTCTTTGTTGTGGTGCTATCTTGACAAATCCTACTTACACAGGTGACCACTCAACTACTGTAATTCATAGTGAAGTTACCTATGCAGAAAGGAGGTGTCTGCACAATCATGTGTTTTTGATATAGCAAGGGACCTCGGAGGTGGTAACTGCAGAAAGGAGGTGGCTGCACAATCATGTTTTTTTTGATATACCAAGGGACCTCGGGGGTGGTAACTGCAGAAAGGAGGTGGCTGCACAATCATGTGTTTATGATGTACCAAGGGACCTCGGGGGTGGTAACTGCAGAAAGGAGGTGGCCGCACAATCATGTGTTTTTGATATACCAAGGGACCTCGGGGGTGGTAACTGCAGAAAGGAGGTGGCCGCACAATCATGTTTTTTTGATATACCAAGGGACCTCAGGGGTGGTAACTGCAGAAAGGAGGTGGGCACAGAATCATGTGTTTTTGATATACCAAGGGACCTCAGGGGTGGTAACTGCAGAAAGGAGGTGGGCGCACAATCATGTGTTTTTGATATACCAAGGGACCTCAGGGTGGTAACTGTGAAAAGGAGGTGGCCGCACAATCATGTGTTTTTGATATACCAAGGGACCTCGGAGGTGGTAACTGCAGAAAGGAGGTGGGCACAGAATCATGTGTTTTTGATATACCAAGGGACCTCGGAGGTGGTAACTACAGAAAGGAGGTGGCCGCACAATCATGTGTTTTTGATATCCCAAGGGACCTCGGGGTGGTAACTGCAGAAAGGAGGTGGCTGCACAATCATGTGTTTATGATATAGCAAGGGACCTCGGGGGTGGTAACTGCAGAAAGGAGGTGGGCACAGAATCATGTGTTTTTGATATACCAAGGGACCTCGGAGGTGGTAACTACAGAAAGGAGGTGGCTGCACAATCATGTGTTTTTGATATACCAAGGGACCTCGGGGGTGGTAACTGCAGAAAGGAGGTGGGCGCACAATCATGCATTTATAATGTACCAAGGGACCTAGTTATTCCTCAACATTCTAGAACAACAAGGCTTTTCATTCCCAAAAATATGTGCAGTAAGTTAAAGGGAACATGCAGAAAAAAAAACAGTTGGTAAACTAGAAAGAGAAGAACAGAATGACTAAAGGGGGTGTCCTCCTTTTTTGTGGCGCTATCTTGACAAATACTACTTGTAAAGGGGACCACTCAACTAATTCATTGTAAAGTTACCAATACAGAATTGAGGTGGCTACACAATCATGTGTTTTTGATATACCAGGGGACCTCAGGGGGTGGTAACTGCAGAAAGGGAGTGGTTGCACAATCATATGTTCATGATATGCCAGAGAACCTTTGGGGATGTGGCTGTAGATCAATGGCCTCCCCATAAATGTGCCATATACACAGTTGTCACCACTGGAGGTTGTAACCAATTTTGTAGTCACTTTTCCAGCATTATACATGAAGCATTATGTGTTTCCAGTGTAAAAACCACAGAAGTATAGCATACCACTGAAGCAGAGTAAAGCACATCCTTATAAGTATTCTGACATATACCATGGTGTGCCTGTGGTGTTGCCATACGCTTTCATAACCCAAACATAGTCTTTATTTTTGCATTTCTTCAGTTTGGTGTCTACCAACTATGCATAGTAGACTCTACTTGAGACGTTAGGCAGCCAGATTTCTGTCCTTTAATCCCATATCTATGCAGGAGGCTGGGAGCTCTGCAGCAGAATATCTAAGCTACAAATCCTATAAAGATATATTATAAAATTATGCTGGACCTACAAATGACACAATGATAAAAGGTGGATATTCGCTTTCCGCAGAAGTGTCCTCCCGGAGACAAATTTTTCTCGGCCCTTACAGAACTCCACAAGATGCATCTTATGGAAAATAATCTATACCGGGGTGATTTATAATTTTAAAATGATGAAAAATTAAAAAAAATATAAGCCTCCCGTTTTCAGAGTGTAGATCCCATTACTGTTATTACAGAGTTTAGCTGAAAAAATGATGGCAAAAGCTTAAATCTAGATCAACCGGAAAACAAATATACTTTTTATTTCTTAGCATTGGCTGCATTAGAACAACAGCTTTACCCTTGTGTGCCGCCGAAACATCAGACATTTGTGGCTTCTGGAAAAGTCTCCTGTTTTATTGATGCCTACAAACTTAATTTGTTTTAACATTTTGTCACAAGAGACTCAGTTCAAGAACCGGTCAAGGTACAGTAGTGAATCTCCGGCAACTCCGCATACTGAAGATGTATAGTGTTCTGTATATTGGGCAAGTTTTTTTTACTGTTTGTTCTAAATAATATGGCACAAACAATGTGTATGAGCACTGATATCAAGACTTTCAACTAAATCTAATAAAATACTATATGATTATAAAGGTGAGCTAAGGGTGTAGGGTTAGCAAAGCAAAGGTGGGTTATGACAAAAGATTTACATATGAAACACCATTCTTAATTTTCCCCATAGACTGGAATAAGAACAAACTTAACTCGGCTGCATCTAAAAGTAATCCTGTAGACTGAAACAAATTAGCAATGAAAGTCATGAACCATAAACCAGACATAGCCCTGGGGTTTACAGGTTTATGGTGTTCTGCATAATACAGTTTTAGCATAGGAAAAAATTACAAGACAGAAAAGAATTTGGGGGCAGGGCACATAAATGTTACTGTGACATTCTAAAGACCTGTACTTATATTCATTACAGATTTGAAAGTGACCCGATTGCCTATGTAAAGTATATACAAGAGCAGGGACCCCTTTTAAAGACAGGAGTCCCTGCACCTGTATTATGATGGGGGTAAAAGGAGTCTGGTGTGATGTAAAATGCTTGACCCCTTTGTTCTGGGATAGATAAGCCACCACCAGAGCTCTTTGGCTATGGCCTAACCCTTCCCTCCCCATAGAGAACACAGGAACCCTTAACCGTGTCAAAAGTTCCTGTGTATGGGGAGGATGGGAGCGATAACTGGATGATCATTTAGCTGTCAATTATGGAAGGTGTATGGCCACCTAAAACCACTGTGATAAAGATGGGGCATTTATAGATGTCTTTTCTAAGTTGGCACTGTCTAAAAATTAGTTTTAGTTTATCTCTCCAAATAAATGTCTTTAAGTCCTTATTGTCAACCTTTTCTTCCCCTCTAATGTGACACCATAGTGGGTAAAATTGGTTTTAAAAAGACTCATGTTTGAGTCGAAACGTCGCTGTACGTATACTGGTGAATAAACTTGCACATATTGGGGGTGATTTATCAAAGGGTGTAAAATTTATATTGGTGCAAACTGCCCACAGCAACCAATCACAGCTCAGCTTTCCTTTCAACACTGCCTAAAGCTGAGCTGGGATTGGTTGCTGTGGGCAGTTTGCACCAGTCTAAATTTTACACCCTTTGATAAATCTCCCCCATTGACTCTATTGGAGTGCCGTCTGCCTTTTCCTGATTTTCTATCCTGTGGAGTCGGGGGTCGACTGCCAAGGGACGTGCACCCACCAGCTGGAAGCCATTCGACTTGAAGTCAGTACAGTGCCGTTCAGCCATTGTATCTCTCTCTCTCTCTCTCGGTCTCTGTCTCTCCCTCTCTCTCTCTCTCTCTCTCTCTCTCTCTCTATATATATATATATATATATATACTGTGTGTGTATATATATATATTCTCAAGAATTCCACAGCACTTCCTTTAGTAAGAAATCCAAACGTGTTTATTCCATAACGGTCAAAAGATACATGCAACATTTCTGCCCCATGCATCACGAGGCCTTTCTAAAGCACATATATATATATATATATATATATATATATATATATATAGAAATGGCAAACCGCTACAGTACTTTCTAAAGTACTTTAAGATTACATTACAAATCTGTATTGAAGCACCGTGCACGTTTTACTATGTTTCTTTAACCTCATTCCGTAAAAAGCAGCAGAACATCAGTTCTGTACATTTATTTTAAGAAATTTAATTTAGGCTTTCCATTCCCCGCTACTACAGCGTGGGGCTCCAGCCAAGCTTCTGTGCTCGATCTGGCACTTCCTGTTCCTGAATGTTGTCCTCATATAATCATAAAATGCCTATTAGTGCTTCAGAAAAGTCAAGTCTGCAATTCCATTACAGATTTTACACAGAAGAAAAAAAAAATAAAAATCAAGTCTGGAAACAACATTCAGTCAAAGTAGATTTTCTAGTAGAAAACAACACATCTTCCCTGGCGGTGATGAAAAGCTATTGGAGGACGGCAGCTATGTTCTGTGCAGGAGGTTAGAATAGTTATTACATTGTCATGAATTTCCCCTTGTAATTGAAAATCTCTTTACCGAGCAAAGAGAAGAGTTTCTGTTTTACATGCTTTGTAATTACAGCATGCAGCTGCCCTCTAAGACGTGTCATTTTCCCAAACCCCAGGCTCGACCTACATTTAAGTCAATCCATTCATTAGAAACCATCTAAGTGATGACCTCTTCTAGGAATGGATTGCGGACATAGCAAATATAGATTCCAGCAATGTATCATTTCATGTATATTATATATGATGTCATTACCTGCCTTATGTATATGTCTTTGGACTTTCTTCCTTAACCAACCAAAACAATTAAAGTTGTCCTTTATACAGTATACTGAGGACTATTCTTAGGATATAGACGTGGACAAAATGAGCACAATGCCTGGCACAACCCCCATGTTCTCAAGATTAGTGGAGGACTATTACTGATCATATGCTAATGGTCTATTCTAGGGAATCCATTAATTTGTACAGAAAATTTAAAGCGATTTTATGGGATAGTTTAGTCCATTATATAAAGTATATACTGTATTATCATATGCCCTAGTCTACACAAGCTAGTCTTCTACTTTAGGTAAGTAAAGACAGACATCTTCTATCTAGAGAAGAGTTAATTTATATACCCTTTTCTCCCAGGAAGCTTTGCCTAGCCTATAAGATTCCCTACATTGGCTGATGTCGTCGACAAGGCGAAAAAGTTTTAGGCCTACTTCAAGAGGTATTACTCTTCTAGCCGGCAAAATGTGAGATATTGACTACGGGGAAGCTACCTCCAAATGATGGCAGTAGAGAGAGAGTTTTCTACTTTCTGGAAGAGAGCTAATTTACATATTTTTTACCCAGGAAGCATTATATGACAGAAAAAAAATTCCTACTTACAGGTAAGCTACCTCCACTAGGTGGCACTAGAGAGAAAGCTATCTTACTAGAGGAAAGCTAATTTACATACCTCTTCCCCAGGGTGCACTGCCTGGCCTATAAGACTTTTTAACTCAGCTGGTGTTCTCCACAAGGAGAAACAAGTTGTCCTAAAGCTCAAAGGTGTTAAAACATACTGAATATGTTGGGTATACCATAACTTTGGGCTTGTTTTCTGTTAGTAACGTTACAATTTTATTTAATAAATTTTAAGTTTTGATGACAAAATACTGAAATGTTTTACAATACTCCTTGACTCTCCCCATAGAAAGTAACTAAATAAACACTATTATGAAGATTGTAAAGACAGCCCACCTTCCTCTCGGTAAGTCAACATCATCTTTTTTCCACCGGACTGTTGGCTGTGGATCCCCCTGGACCTGACACCGGAATTCTACCGCCTCGTCCTCTAGAACTACCTGGTTAATTGGTCTTCTGAGGAAAGTGGGTCGTTCTTGGGAAGAAAAAGAGAAGACAAATGGTCATTATTAAAACCTTTAACAATTCCTTTGGGTGAAATTATTGTAGCGAAAAGGTATGGGTCACCATTTTAACCATGTACAGCATAAAGTACAATAAAAACAAGTGGCTATTGGGTATAACTCTTTGAATAAGAAAGAATACATAATGGAAATGTGTGAATAGGTTTGGACACATTTCAGGATTAGCATACACGGGAGGACCAGAATGTGAAACAATTATAGCGTCTTGGGTAATATTCTGAGCATCAGGACGAGCCAGATCTGGAACCTTTTATGTAACAACAAGGCGACGCTTGGTTTGATTTATTTCCTAAGGATATTTTTTCCTTTAAGGTAAGAGTATGATATAGATTTCAGAGGGGCATTGTGGAAACTAGGAAACCAATTACGGCCTAAATATGGCAGAATCACAAAGCAATAACGGCTATAAAAATAACACAGACTGGGTTATTTTTCAACAACTCGACTCGAAGAAGAACCATTTTAATCAGTCAAACAGCTAATTGCAAAACTATAGAGTGAGCGGCGAGCCCAGCGACTGCCAATACAATTAACATTCTACGTGTGCGAGATAAACTCGATTAGAGGCTCCCGCATAACTTGCTTTCAGCGCTAATCTCCCTGGATATGATCTGACAATGTGCGATAATAACCACACTTCTCCTTTTTTTTACTTCTCCTTTTTTTTTACTTCTTTTTTTTTTATAAAATGCTACATTAATAAAACAAAGCTGCCGGCTATATCATATTTATAATCAAATCTTTTTGAACAAATTAAATAAAGCTAATGGTGTAATAGAATTTGGGATATAGGAGATTTTGGATACAGAATTTATAGGAAAATATTGGGGGGGGGGGTGTTTGCAAGATACCAAAGTAATGGGGTACTCTGGTGAGCCACCAGGTGCTGGTGGGAAAAAAACAAATGTTATGGTTACCTACCAACCACAGGACCTCCTACAGCTCCATTTAGTGCTCCAATGATAGTCTCTTCAGCCTGCTACTAAATCTAAGTGCAGTAGCAGGATCTTCTCCAACAGCCAATCGCTGGACAAGACAAGACACTATTACAACCAGTGATTGGCTCAGCAGGAAGATCCTGCTTGCACACCTAATCTCAAAAGAAATAAGAGATGAGCCACAATAGGAGCTGCAGCGGGACCTGTATGGACTGGGTGTTAGAGTAGTATGCCTTTTATTCTCACCAGGCTCAGCATTGTTTACAAAATTGTGGCACACTGGAATACTCCTTTACACTTTTCAATTGGTACAATTGACTGTTTTTAGACAATATACATATGAATATCCACATAAATAAGTGCTAATACTATATACTTTAACATATCTAAGTACTAAATACTATTACTATGTAGTTATATATGAAAGGACAGAGTAGATCTCTTTCTAGTGATCTTATTACAACAAAGCCTACAACTGTGACAAGGGGAATCTGATATGCTTAGACAAAAGAAGGTTTTAGTGCCATCATAGACAGGGATTCCTTAAGGAGAAGTCTGGCTATTTTTAAAATCCAGCAGGGTTAGGAGTACACACTTAACTCTCTCCGTGCCTGCAGTGAGTGTAGGGACCGGCCCTGGGGACCCTCACCGGAAGGCATTTTCCCCCAAGTTGTCATGTCACGACTCGGCAGAAAATGCCTGCCCTGGCTAATGTACTGACTGCTTAACCAATCACTGCCTAGAGCAGCGTTACGTCCCAGTTACTGACTGGCTGAGAGGCCAGTCCATCAGCCTGGTCATGACATGTCAGCACAGGAGATCCTGCATCCCGGCGGGGGTCCCGAGGCTGGTCCCACCCCTTACCGTGGGCATTGGGAGAGGTAAGTTCGTACTCCTGATCAAATTTGTGCCTGCCCCGAAAATGGCCAGACTTCTCCTTTAATGTAAGAGCATTGTGACTATTGAACTGTTTTAAGGTTATATGTATCTGCCTTTCTTTTGAGGACAACACACCATTATATGTTGTCTATTCCAAATTTTCCAAATAGTTTTAGGTATATTATACATTGCTGGATCCCCAAATCCTAAATGGACCAGCAACCTGTTACTGGTTTTAGATATTTGCTTAACTAATTCTATGGTGCTTAGTTTATTAATATCTTTGTTTGTCTTTGCCTTACCATTCCCTTGGCTAAATGCAACCCTGCTCGAAACATGTCAGAGATTCAGGGAGCTACTTGTCTCCACTTTTAAAATGCTCTAATAAAAATGTGTACATACTGGTTATTCACAGATAATGGAAAGAACACAAAATAGACCAAGTGGACTTCTTGCCCACTGTCCAGCAAGCTTTCAGATAGTACTCCTTTACGTGCTCAAGATGGCATTACAAGACCGAGTATGTACATCAATATTGTGGTGATCTGTACCTGCCTCCATATTTCCTTTGTGTTCAACTATGGAACCATCTTCCACATGACTGTGATAGTTGATTCATAGAACAAGATCAAGAGGGGCCTGAATGCCTTTGTGAAAAATAGAATATTAAAAGTCATGGGTACCACACTTCTGGAAATTCAGAGTTTATTCAGGGATTTATTCCGATTTAGAGTGAGGAATTTTTTTTTTTTTTCTTCCATGGGGCAAATAGGTTTCTTTCTGCCTTAGGATTATAAAGGGCCCATGGGTGCTGAATCTCAATTGGTTAATGTAGTCCTGTACATTTGTTATTTGGTCAAGCACAAAATGTAAAAACATTAAAAGAAACAAATGATAACAGGAAGGTTTACAGTAAAGGCTCCTCGTATGTTATCAATGGGATTGTTTTTAGTTATTTTTATTGATTTCATTGTAGACAGTTCAAAAGCAACAAACTCATTATAAATTCTGTATTTTTTTGTATTTATTATTGTTTTTTATGCTAAAATTTCACTACAGAAACAGAACAATCAATAAATTTCCAGCAACATGTCTATGGAGAATACCATGGAGCTTCACATAATAGTGTGTAACTTCTGTCCTGTGCAGATTACTTCATTTTTCTAGATCCCTTTTATCCTTATTGATTTTTCTTTGTCTGTCAAGGATCTTTTGACTGGTGTTTGGAGTAACGCTATTCATCTGACACAACCCCGCCATTGCTCGCTGTGGGGTCTATATCTGCTGCTTATTATCCATGTACTTTAACAATGACTTTAGAACTCGATATTTTTACACACTTGAAACCTCTATATTTAACCTCAAGGACAGAAGATGGTTATTACATTTTGGAATATAGCAAAAGGCGGCTTATGATACAGTTTTAATACAATCACATGGTAAAAGTACAAGTACTTTGTGTGATTTGTGTCAAGCCCATTTGTCATAAATGGATGAAACTACGTGAGTTTCTTTTTCTAAAAGGTACAAACTGCTGATAATGGGCCCCATGTTGTCAAGTACAAGGATTTTGTCTCCAAAAAAAGGCAAAGACTGCATGCTAAGGGACTTCAAAATGTCATCTAATATCATTTTTTTCTTCCAATAAGAGAAGCAGCAGAGATAAGACTTCAAGTTGTCTTCTTTTGTCAAGGTGGTTAGGTATTCTATTCAGCCAGTGCTAAGTGGGTGCGTATGGACACCATTTCAGCTTCCACAGGAGTCAACATCCATATTTCCTAGAATCTTAAACTGCAAATTAGTCTAGTTGTATTCTGTACATCATCCACTGTATAAAAAGGCAGCATCGGCGTTCAGGAGTCTGCGTGCCAACCTCCAAGGTAGGTGAACTTTAATGTACTATATTAGTAATCTTGAAGCATATTGTGTTGAGCACATTACTATTTTTGGGTCAGGTACTGTAGGTGCCCATAGTGTTAGAGACCATAAGAAGGCAGCTGTCCAGGATCAGGTATAATCGTAACGGGAATTCAATAAAATACATAGACATGAAGAGAGAAAGTACCACCTATGAGGAAGTCCCATTGATGTAAACAAGTTATAATAGACATGTACCAGGATCAGCCCTATTGCAATGGGTAAAAGAGAAGATCCGTCATTCACAGAGTATGTTCTAGTTTATTATAGTGCAGGCGACATCAGGTACATACAGGACGTGTTTCAGCCAAGCATGGCCTTCATCAGCTCTATAGCTAGATGTAACCTAAAGGGCTTCCTTCTCCATCTGTTTTTATCACCTTCTCATTGCTCTGATGCTAGGGAGTTTATTTATGTGTTTTTTTTGGCAATATACAATGTCAGTAGTTTGCCAGTTGCCTCTTTTCTGCATTGTATTACTTTCTTGCATTCCCATATAAAGCTGGTTCCCTTGTACACTTGTGCACCAGTAGGAAACCAAGAGCTGTGGTGCTGTGGCTTTGGGGGACCAGGAATATTACTTATTATGTGTACACTTTCCTTGCCATAGCAATAACAAAGTAAAAATGAACAACAACAAAAAAATCATCTTACCAAACACGGTCAGTTCAGCTGGATCGCTGTCTCTTTCTCCAACCATATTGGTTCCTACACAAGTGTACATGCCAGCATCACTTTTCCTTGTGTTGGAGATCATGAGTTTCCCACTGCGAATCTTTAACATGAACAGATGTACAATGTCAAAATCTGAATTTGCAGCCCAGCTGATTAAAGAAAAGTATATTAAAAAATCTCTAAGTATCATTTTCGGGTACAGTCTTTTAGAAATATAGCTTCTGAATAAAATAATTATATCTGTATTATCAGTAAAGTAAACTAAATAGTACTGTGCTTCTGATTTATGTATTTCTATCTCTTAGCTTTATTTAAAGTTATGGTCTGGATTACAAAATAAAAAAAACATCTTAATTGGATATCAGACTTGAAAAAAATCCCATTAATCATTAATTGAGAAGAGTATTTAAAATTCTGGAGGAGTCGGTCTGTCACTGCATTAGTAAGTAAAACAGGAAGCATGCAATTCTTCATTTGACCTGTGGTGGTGCTGCAGCAGAATCAAACACTTGCTTCTAACTTTTTGCTCAGATACTAAGCGATCCTTAGGGGTCTCTGCTACTGAACACCCTGTAACCTGCACCCTTTACTTAAAACATTACTCTAATATTGTTCAAAGTAAACAAACTCTTTAAACTTATTTGGCATCTTATCCATAACATTGTGTCATCTCAAGCTAACTTACACTTATTCTCTCATCTTTGTCATCTATTCGCACTTTGTCTTTCTTCCAGTAGATTGTTGGTTCTGGGTGTCCTCTGGGTGGTTGGCACTCCAAAATGGCAGGTTCTCCAGCTGCCACCACCACATCTGTAGGGTTGAGCCGGAAGTCATCTCGAAGCACTGTTGTAGAAACAAGTGGCATATTAAATCCACATTACACATACAAGTTTAAGTTCAATATAATTACATTTTAAGTGAGCTACAGATGTCTTGGGCTGGTTTTACAATAGGCATGCAGAAAACTCCTTAGTGATACTTCAGAGCTGGCATACTGTAAAACTCCGTAAGCACCCGCTACTCCACTTGTTCCAATTTTCCAGGCCGATGCTAGACATGGCCAAGAATGCCAAAAGCGAGACATAAATCAGCACTTCATTTGAAAATAAATTAGGTAACATATGTTAGCGTCTTATGTAAATGACATGTTTTAAAAGAGGGATTAGGGCCCTCAAGTTGGCTCTATCTCTCCACTTCACTGATACTATTCCAAATAAATACTACTTTGTAAAGTAATTGGCTAACAATCCAGTGGAAACAAAGGGACAATGGTTGTACAGAATAAAATATAAAAAAAATCAACAAAATTACAAATTGTGTAAATAAAAAATAAATTCTACTGTAGGCAGTAAGGCATTGCAGGTGTAGATAGCTTTTTGGCCAACTGCTACCTCTACTACCATTTCCAAACCAAAAACTGAAACGTCTGTGAAGCTTTCATGTTCATTTAAGCCTTTTCCACTCAAGCAAATTTATGGAAGAGAAATCCCGAGATGTCAAAAGTCATCTATGCCAGTACCCTCCATGAGCCCAAGTCATAACCTCCCTCATACATCTGGTCTCTTGTGTGATGCCAAGATCACAGCAGAAGCTGGTCACCTTTCATCTAAGGATAACACAATTCCCCTTTTTAGCAGTTGGCTTGTATGTATAGTCTAATGTGGTTACATTATACGTGAGTTCATCTAGCAGAATAACATGTCAACAGGTAGAATACACTATACTGCAACATCGGGAAGTCAAATGCTGAAATATCAAGTTTTTGACCAAGACATGGTATATAGTCATCTGGGATGGTGGAGAAGAATACATGTTTTATTGTACTATAGTCTTAAAGTTAGTTGAATAGCTGCACATTTCATGTGTATCAGAAGCAAGAAGTGTTTGAATAAATGGTCCCGAGCACCTGTCACCGAGAACGAATCATTGCTTCCAGCAAGGCAACTGTTTACTAACACCTGCCAAACTAGGCCGCAATCCAGGTCCTGGCCACGCCATGTCATTTAGCAGGAGGACTGACACAGCACATTAATGCACTGATTTTTTTCCCTTTCCTCGTCATCCACAAAGGTTTTAGATAAGTTTAGATTAGCAAACAATATTTTGGATAATAATTGGAAATCAACCCTTTAGCTTCAGACTCTTCAACTACAACCGCTACCACAAAAATCTATCTCTATAGGATTTACATTTACATGATGATTACAAATAACCATCTGTCTGTTTCTAGTTTTTCAATCTGGTCCATGTCCCATGAGCCTCTCATTTATGGTCAAAACAGCAAAGCTGGAAGGGAGAAAAAAATGTTGGCCTGTCACAAGGAGAAGAATAATTGCATACGTATCCCAATAGAACTGAGCTTTTTTTCCCCTCAACACAAAGACTTGCTTGGATTTGTAAAACCTGGAATATTTTTAGATGTTGGAAGGTAAACAAAGCTGTGACTGTCTATCGGAGGATGAGGGAGTGTGGCAAGTTTTCCAGATGGTTAATGAAATGGGACTGACGTTCACCTGTTGCAAACTCACAATGAAAGCAACTATTTGGGGAAATTAACTTTCATGTCACTTGTTAAAACTTATTCTCTACTAACATGACTGATGACCACACTACTAATGCTTTGGTGAAGCACTGGGCCAGCATACTATTATATCTATATTCCTGTACATTCCTGATATAATGGTGTAATTGTGACCACTAGATAGCCCTCCAAAGTGTCAGCCAAGGTAGCACAAGACTTTATCTCTTGACATATCATGTGATCTCTGCAAGCATTGCTGATTGATTGACGATCACAAAGAGGAGGAACATATGCTCCAAGATATTTTCAAGCTATACTGGTTGCCACCTCAAGACTTTGTTAATGAGTTTCAAAATTCTTTCAGATGATGACTTAAAACCATTTGGAAAAATAAACTTCCATATCCTTTGTAAAACATGATCTAATAAAGTGGGCAGTGATGGTGCTTCCAATGTCACTTAAATGGAAGAAATCAATGGGCCGGAAGCAAACTTCATGTATATTCTTATGCATTTCTCTGCGCTATATGACATAATGTGCAAATATGACCACGGGATACCATAGCTCGGTTACCCAGTCAGGGTAACACAAGATGCAGCGCTTATTCTTGGCTTTTCAATGACGTTGACTTCTCCTGTTCCATGTGTGGTAATTACCAAGTTATCTCTCCAAGGTCACAAATGGGGGGGTAAAGGTAGGCTATTTTATTTTTTATTTGTGGCCAAGTTAGGGAGCTGTTTAATGAGTACAACTGTAACCACTAGTTGCAAAGGATACTGTCCTGGGGAGTCAATATGCTTTGGAAGGGGGGTAGAGTCATGTCCACGAGGAATAACAATATTTTTTCTAATTCATAGAGGCCAAACATGTTAGGCAGTGCTGTACAGTCATCATTAACATTGATCTCTGTATCCAATGGGGCTCACATACTAAATTTAAGCTTAATGAATCATTTCGGTACAAATTTGGATTTGTTCCAAACTTCCCAAGAATTCAGCTGTTCTGCAAATTTTAGAACCATAAGGATTCATGTTGGACAAATTTCTCAAAATGTTGTCTGTTTTCACTAACCCATCACAGCCTCATATCTCCTGCCTTGTCCTGTCATACACAACTTTTCATGGTAAGTATGGTGATTCAGACCCCATTGAATTCTAACGCAAAATAAATTTAGGGATTTTTTTATCCAGGGGCAAACCAAAACAAACACAGAAAGAACATACAGGCTCCAGGGCAGGTGAGTATGCTTTCTTTACTTGTTATTCTCTTGTTTTACTTATTTATTTATTGCAGAAAATCCCTTTGATATGAAATAACTTGAAGATTCCGACTTTAATGCAAAATGTGCACTGGTGTCTTCTTATTTGCCAAAGAGATCATTAGATCTTCACAAGCCCAAGTATGCGAATGCCTTCACAGCTACACCCTCTATGAAGTAGTTTATGCATAAACCTTCTTCTCTGAAAAGGAGATGTAATTGAACAATTTTCTTTTACTACATGTACAAAAAAAATATGGAAATATATCTATTTTTTGCCTCCCTTTATTGTCACAAGTGTTGCGCACTTCTCGCCGTTTGAACGCTGTTAATTTATTCCAGCTAATATTTTAGTAAGATACTATTTCAAGACCTTGTCAAAACAGCACCACAGAATAATTATGCCATGGAAAGTCATTAGTGAATGCATTGGTAATCATAACATCAGTGTAGAATTGCTCATTTTAATTTGATTCCTATTGTACAAAATGGTATAGAGAAAAAAAAATTCTACCGAGGCTAATTATATAAGGATTACATGCATGCAGCAAATGTGAAAATAGCAAAAAAAAAAAAAAAAAGAGGAACTTTTACATGATACACATTCATACAAAGAACAATAGGCTTTAACACAAAGGGTCATTTGTGCAAAGTAATTGCAAATTGTGCATAAATGTAATTGTAGGATACAATACATGGCAGAATGGAATATGGGATATAGTAACAAGACAATATTGCATTGTGGGTCAATTAAGGCCATAAAGAAGCCATTATCATCTAGCATGTCAACCCTGTTGGACTTAGCACCCGAATTATCCTCCAAACGTACTGTACGTTACTCCGGCATGAGCGATTACTAGCCGTAATCTTACAGTATTGACTCATTTCCATAGCATAAGGTTAAAAAAAAACGAAAAATGCAAAAAACATCTTGTCTCGTTCTGGGATATAAATAGAAATTTAAGCCTGGTGCTATCTACCCGCATGATTTGGAAACGCTTGCATTGCAAATTTGGTCTCATTATATGGTGTGAAATTTATCATTATTATAGAGGGAGAAGTAGAAACCTTATGTAGGGACTTTTTCTGACAGATTTAGGACACATAACATTTTTCACACAAAGGGCATTTATTAATTTTAAAGCAGCAGCGGCGGCAGCAGCCTGTGTTCTGGGAAATGAATGGTACAGAGCATGTCTGTGTATATTTTGAGGCTCCTAGAGTTCCCTTTTCTTGTTTTAATCATTGTATCACGCCTGGAATTGTCACACTCGGGGGATCATTCATGCTACACCAAGGGCTCTACTTTTTTATGAACAATAAAGCCAGGGAAGACCTTTGATATAGAGTTTGCCAAGTCACGAAACGCAGCTCGTCTCGGTGTTTCAGTGCTAAAATACATTAAACATGAATTGATTCCTGTAGACTCAATGAAGACTGGAAATATAACTACTTTATTAGGGCAAAGCTTGATAAGCTAGAAAATGCAAATGATGCCCAATATACATGTCTTGTCCATTGGAAACATCTTTTCGGATGTTGTCTTTAGGTAGCTACAGCTGGGTTGTTTATTCTCAGGGCGTATTGCTTACGGTGGATGGAGCTGCTTACCCAGAGGACCATGGCACACAGGTGAAGGGGAGGGGGTATGTGTCTTCTTATGTCTAAGCTGTTAATGAGGGATATTATACATACTGTAATCCCTGTGTATGTATGATTGCCCATGGACAGAACCCAGAGATGTGTCCAACCTTATCTTTTTTTGAATTTAGTTAAGTATTCCAATTATGTAATTTCGCAACATCAAATCTCTCAAGCCAAATCACAATCACTAAGTGGCCACACATAGACACATATAGAATAAAGAATGACCAAAAGAGTATCATAAAATCCTGTTTTGTACACTTTTGTCATCTCATGACACACCTTGGCCTATATAATGAGCCACAAAGAAGGGTAAGGATGGACACATTTTTAAGGAAACAAAGTAACCAGTCCAAAATTTTCTTTCAGGATCCTATGTATTCCTTTTTGCAATTATATATGCCATTTTTTTTTTTCACGAAGGTAAAGTGAATAAAAACTCACTAAAATAAATCAAAAACCTAAGCCTAAAGCAATGATTTCCAACCTGAGGTTTTCTGGCTGTTAAAGAAAAGAAAATTTCCTGCCAGGAATTCTAGATACTCAACACCTGGAGGCCCAGGGGTTAAAAACAGATGTTATATAACTTCCCTAGAAACCACTCCAAAATAAATATCAACAAAATTATTTAAAAAAAAGTTTAGGCTTCACCATGTCAACCAAAGCTTCATTTTAATGGCAACAAATCCTGGGTGAATAACTTAAATGTGGCCTCTTTATAACTGCAACCCACAGATGCTACCTCGAAGTGAAGATGTGTTTAAAAAACGAATGATCAACAAGACTGCGGCTGATATAGCCATATGCAAGGATACATAACCAGTCCAGGGAACATCCACATTGTCATTGGTTATAATGTTGAGTGCTGTGGGGTTTCTGTGCTGACAGTGGTACTAAATGCAGCTATTGGTGTTAGTGGGTTACCCAAGTTGGTTTATTAGCTGAACTAGCCATTAACTAGCCATTGTCTGCTTCAGATAATCCATTTGCAATTACCCTATTAGAGAATTCTCTCTTAATTTTTTATCCAGATTTAGTTGCAAAGATTGTCTTGTACTCTGGAGGACCCAGCTTGCCCATACATTACACAGACAGCCCTTTGATTTCAATGGGAACTACTGTATGTCATACTGAATGTCTCTTGTTGTGGCACTGCAAGAAAATGGAAAACCTTCTGCCATGTTTCCCTTAGAAATTACAGCGGATCCTTGAGGGGACCCAGATATGAGTAATCAGCCGATTACTGGGGACTTGAGAAGGGCAAAGCACCTTAAATTATTTTCATAACAATTCATTCAGATTCAAGAGCCAACTCTGATTTATATAGGAACAGGGACTCTAGTAGAAAGATAGGAGTCCCTGCTTTTGTAGACACTGAGATGAGGCTTACATGCCTTCCTGTGTAACTGGCAGTGCATACAGCTTTGCTACCTACCTCCTGGGGCTCTATATATGTTTGGTGGACTGAATGCCTATAGTAATCCGTAAGTAAAGCTTACTGTACAAAAGCGGACATCATGGAAACTAAGTACAAGAGCAGGGACTCCTTTTAAAGAGTTCTTGGCCCTGTAGGTACTTAGCAGCAAGGCATACACTGCAACCAGGGGCGGATTAACTTTACCATAGGCTGTTGACCAAGCTTGGCCCCCCCACCCCACAGTAACTATGGCAGCACTAGATTTACTCTTTTACCTCCATAGCACAGACTGTACAGGACCTGTGGTGACATTAAAGTGACATGTTAAGGTCCTTCAGTATGTTTTCTAACGTTACTGAATTGTCTCCTGGCTGCAGTTTTGCCCTGATTTTTCAAAATTGCTGTAAAAATGGAGCAATTTTTTGCAAATCATGGCAGAAATGTAGCCAGAAGACAATACACCCCTGAAAGTATGAGTCTGTTTGGGAGGCCATGGGCCCCCCAGGAGCTCACAGCCCAAAAGGGACCTATTATAATCTCAACATTCAACCCAATTTGGACTGAAAATTTTAACTGAGAAGCAAGTAACATAGTGTATGCTTCAACTGTACAAGGGGGCAGGGACACCTGTCTTTTACAGGAGACCATGTTTCTGTTCACAATTCACCTAAAGCAAGTCCACCAAAATTTGGATTCAGACCAATCCAATTGTTTTGTGAAATCCAGAGCTACAATGATTTTGCCTAACCACTTAGTCTCTCCTGGAAACCCTCCAAACAAAAAGGAATTGTCCACAACTTCTTTAAATAGTCATTATGCAGCCCCTCTAATACCAACACACTGAAACTAAGACACAGTAAAAGCTTTTCCATTTTCACTTTATAAGAAGATTAAGCCTATTTCCCTCTGGCGGGGGCTTCAATGCTATTCACAATTCTCACAATTTTCGTCTTTGCCCGCTGTGCCGCTACCTCGAGCAATAGAGACCCAATACATTGCAATATGTTGTCTTATCAAAATTATTTTATGTTTAAACACCTCGACTGAATGAAAACTTCTATCTCACTGCTCAAGTCTGTACATTAGTAAACTCTCTTCTCCATCCCCCATCCAGTAATGAAATCTGAAAGCCGCAGTTAACATTCAGCAATCTCATTACCCATTTACTATAAATCTTCCAAAGCATCACTGTGTTTTGACAGCTAACCACAAGAAGAGGAAGCAATAAGCATATCCAAGCAGTTTTTATGAATGCAAATTTCCTAAGGACAAAATGTAAATGATTCTTGAAACTCTTAAATATACAGAGCATCGCAGCAGCTGGAAAGTGATGTGCTCAAAATCCCGTCAGGTGCTGAATTCGACCCGCTCAATTTCCAATCACAATTACTGTTTGTACTTTCAATACGCCAATGTTTGTGTACGTAAATGACAAGCAAGCTTTATTTAAAGCCAGCGAGTCCCAGACCTGTCGGATTAGTGGAAATAACCCTTTACTGGTGACCTCCATTGAGAGTTCTCTACTCCCGGGATAGTTACAGGTACAATTATCTGTGCATCTCGCCCCCAGGGGAAATCATAACCATCACCAAATCATACAGGTCCCATTAGTAAATAAGAAGAAGCAACGTAATTAGTTGGGCCTTCCTATTGGATAGTCATTGGGATGGCCCTAGGGGGATGCTCATAAGGACAGCGCAATTTTACGCCAGTTTTAAGAGTACAACTAATTTTTAAATAACATAAATCCATGCAACTTTACCAAAGTACTGCAAAATATCTATCTATCTATCTACCTATCTATCTATCTATCTATCTATCTATCTATCTATCTATCTATCCATCCATCCATCCATCCATACCAAAGTATTGCAAAATATCTATCTATCTATCTATCTATCTATCTATCTATCTATCTATCTATCTATCCCCTATTTACCTATCTATTTCCTATCTATCGCTCTATCTATCTATCTATCTATCTATCTATCTATCTATCTATTTATCTATCTATCTCCTATCTATCTATCTATCTATCTATCTATCTATATATCTATCTATCTCCCTCCTATCTATCTATCTATCTCCTATCTATCTATCTATCTATCTATCTATCTCCTATCTATCTATCTATCTATCTATCTCCCATCTACCTCCTCCTCTCTCTCTCTCTCTCTCTTTTTCTCTCTCTCTCTCTTTCACATAAACATTTCATAGTAAAAGTAGTTGACTTGAAAAAAGATAAATGTCCATCAAGTTTAACCATTTTCGTGGAAAAGTGTGTGTGAATGAAGTGGGGTAACTTAAGAACTTTGTTTTTCCTCTGTTGATCCAGATTAAAGGGGTGATTTGAAATGAGAAAACAGCAAAAAAACAACAACACATGGCTGCTTTCATCCAAAAACAGCCCCACACTTCTGCTGCTCCGTTCCACTTAAGTGAATAGATCTGAGCTGTAATACCACATATAACCTGAGGACAAGGGTGGTGCTGTTTTTGAATACTGGAAAACCCTTTAAGGTAAAACCCCAATAGAGCATAAACCAATTTGGCCTAAAGAGGAAAAACTCCCTAATAGTCTCAAGTTGCCATCAGACAGGGTCAATAATTCTCATATGGAATTGGTTTGAAAACTGCTTCCCATTTTTTTCAATGAGAATTCCCTTCATAATGTCAGCATGACAAGAGATATTTTGTAAATTAATTTCTATACGTAATAAAATCTTTGATACCTCGTCGCTCTGTATCCACCGAGCATATGCTGTGTCCACCAGCAAAGGGACACACAGCAATCCTGTTAGCTGCACGGCTGATTTATTGTATTCTATTTAGCCAGAACACCATGGCTGAAAATGTGAAGTATCACTCTGTGAGTTTGGAAAATAGCCACTTATATGCAATTCAGTACTTGAAACAACACAATTTACAGGCGTCTCTCATGAATTTACTTATAAATAATCTTCCCTGGGAGGTAGCCGTCAGCGATCTCACACACACACACACACACACTGACTGCAAAAAAGAAGCTATGTGCCTCTCTTAAAGGGCTTGTCCTAACGTAGTAATAATATGTATAACAATAATAATAATAATAATAATAATAATAATAATAATAACATGTCTGTAGTGATTATTGCTTACATTTCTCACAGTGATGACATCATAACATCCATGTGATAGCTGCAGCTAGTCTCGTGGCCACACATGCTGACATCATCACATGAGCCAATAACTGTCTGCAGTCTTGTGGATGTACATTATCTATCTATCTAGAGGAGAGATAGGAGCCGCACTCCTTGTTGATGTAGCGGGTGCTGCAGGATGTAAATCTCTTGGCAGGAGGGATCCCCAGATACTACACGAAAGTCCCTATTATGTATCTAGTATGTATCTATTTCCTATCTATCTATCTATCTATCTATCTATCTATCTATCTATCTATCTATCTCATATCTATCTATCTATCTATCTATCTCCTATCTATCTATCTATCTATCTATCTATCTATCTATCTATCTCCTATCTATCTCCTATCTATCTATCTATCTATCTATCTCATATCTATCTATCTATCTATCTATCTATCTATCTATCTATCTATCTTCTATCTATCTATCTATCTATCTATCTATCTATCTATCTATCTCCTATCTATCTCCTATCATCTATCTATCTATCTATCTATCTATCTATTATGTATCTATTTCCTATCTATCTATCTATCTATCTATCTATCTATCTATCTATCTTCTATCTATCTATTATGTATCTATTTCATATCTATCTATCTATCTATCTATCTATCTCCTATCTATCTATCTATCTATCTATCTATCTATCTATCTATCATCTATCTATCTATCTATCTATCTATCTATCTATCTATCTCCTATCTATCTATCTATCTATCTATCTATCTATCTATCTATCTCCTATCTATCTATCTATCTATCTATCTATCTATCTATCTATCTATCTAGTATCTATTTCCTATCTATCTATCTATCTATCTATCTATCTATCTATCTATCTATCTATCTCCTATCTATCTATCTATCTATCTATCTATCTATCTATCTATCTATCGATCTCCTATCTATCTATCTATCTGTCTGTCTGTCTGTCTGTCTGTCTGTCTTCCATCCATTCATTCATCCCATATCTCTCTTCTACCTTTCTATCTCTCTATCTCACCCTATACCTCCATATACACCATATATCTCACCTCCATATACCGCAGGCATAAAACCCAGGCAGTAAAACCAACTCATGTTTCATACATGATGAACTCCAGCCAACACAACATACGTTGCTGCTATCTGTAGATGTCTGTGAGCCATCTATCATTGTTACACGGCTGCTCTTATTAATAACAGCTCTGAGCACAAGTTCTGCACATAACGTTGTATAATTTATGGCCGTGGGTTGGAATTAATCTTTCTGGGTTTTATTACATGACGTCTGTTCTATACATGAACGCAACAACACCCCCAGATAAAAAGGTAGGAATATCAAACCACATATAAAAGAGGTGGTGTAAAAGAAGAGGTCATATATAACACCATAATGTTATCACTTAGTGATTTAAGAGAGCACACGGTCATATTTTCTGAGGTTAGGAGTGGGTGAATGGTACAGTATACATGTTTGATAAAATACAGATGCGTCCACCCTTACTTTTCTATTAAGTTAGCTAAGAATTCCAATTCCTTATGATACAAAGTCAATAAAATGTCGCAACATGCTCAAACCGATACAGGCTGCAATTCACATAACAACCACTGGGCAGCCACACATAGACACATAGAGTAAATTCACCGGAATTCCGCGGCGGAACTATCCACCACGGAATTCCACCTGCCTCAGTGTGACACTGTTCCTCTATGGTAGGACTCACCCGCCTCCGGTCTCTGTGGCTGTCCGCTCAAAGAATTGACAGCAGTGGAGAGCAGAGGCACGCAAGCCCTCCCTTAGAGAAACAGTGTCACACTGAGGCAGATGGAATTCCGTGGATGAGAGTTCTGGCCGCGGAATTCCACCGAATTTACTCCTTGTGAACTGGCCCATACTGCAGAAACATCTCCTGACAGAGTATGCAAAAACTAGTACCACCATAGTTTCCGCCCTTATCAGAGCCATGGAAGACAGAAGGGACAAATCTGGGTGCACACCCCATCGAATAATGTGGCACAACAGAGTATCATTGGTTGCATATGGTCAGGGAGAGACGGTCTATTTGGTCCCTTTATATTGGTATTACTGCTCACATTGATCTTCGTACAGTATATTGGGTTTTGTTCTGATGATACTGTTGATAATAGTTCCATGTATTGTAGTGTTATTTTGTAGCAGTGTAATTTTTAGCTAGTATGTGTTGGCAATATATGATAATGTTACTGTGGTATTATTTCGCCCTTACATAGTGGTATTATTGGTTAGATTGGACTTGATGTTCTGAGCTGTGTTAAGTAAAAGTATAATGGTAATATTAGTTCCATAAACTGGGGTATTACATAGTTACAGTATATTGCTTATTCAGTATATGACGGCATTTTATGATTAGGGTGATGCAGTATTATTTAATGGTACTATTGCCAATATTAGCCTTGATATACTGGGTCTTGTTCAGTAACAGTGATATTAGTAGTCCTATGTATTGTAGCATTATATGTTAACAGTATATTATTAAGTCAACATGTTGTAGTAATATTTTGTCATGATCTGGCAGTATTATTTATACAGCTGTACTCTGGGTTTTGTTCAGCATAAGTATAGTGATATTATTAGTTATTAGTTCCATGTATTGTCGTATTATTTGCTATTAGTAATCAGTAATCATAGCGTAGTGGTAATAAATTGTCATGGTCTGGCAGTATTATTTATACAGCTGTATTATAGTTTTTTTTTTGAAGCTGTATTGTTACAATATAGTGGTGTTATTTGGTAACAGTATGCTTTGAAGGTATAATATTGTACTTCGCATATTGTCTTTGACAATCTAGGGGTCCATGTATCCAAGCAACAAGCTGGTGGGAGATTGCTCAGATCGAAAATACGGCCATTAAGTGAAGCTAGTCTACATAGGGATTTACATGTCTCCTATGCAACTCATAGGTTAAAGCATTACACGAGAAAGGATTATGACTATACTAAATTCCCCATAAATGGCTCAGAGGGGGTTTTCCAGGCATTGCTATTCTTGTCTTCAAAAACACCAGAAACCCGATAAAACCAGCGCCAATGTGAACAAAATCTTAATAAAGCAATTTTGCTAATTGTATTAGGAAAACAACAATAACACAGCCGCTATAGAAAGCACAATGCCTCCCCGGCAAATTTGCTCCCTTAGGCCCGAGCCATCGCATTACTCTGCGTCCTTGTAGAGTCACAACCGAACAATTTACTCGATCACCCAGAGTCTCCCTGCAATCCTGGAAGCACAATTCCACCATGAAATTAACAAACCACATTTTATGCCTTCAACCCTAAGGGTTTTATTTACTGAAATGCTAATTGTTGTGATTTAAAAGCTGTGAGGTTCACTTTGTACAAATCTACATAATTTCTTTTGTGTACAAAATAGCAAATTACGCTTCGGTAAACCTTACCAGTTAGCGAATCTCTCTCCGGAGGAAGATTAAGACATATAAAGTTATCACAGATGGATCTCAGTAGAGGTGAAATAGTAGAAGGGGAAAAAAAGGATTGGCAGTTTTTTTTTTTTTTTTTTTTCAAAAGTGGCAAAAAGTTTCCTCTGTAGTTTGAATATTTGAAAATTAAATTATAGCAATTGCATCAATTACATCCTCTCATACATATAATGATGGAATGCTGACTGATTGTACATGAAATTGAATTATACTCCTGCCTAAACAACATAATTAACTCTTAATGAACTTTTTTTTTTTTTCCCCTAAACCTCCCAAGAAATTCAATACGTCTGATCTTTGGGTTTATGCTAATATAGTGTTCATTAAAATGATAGTTAAAACTCATTAACATGCACGCTGAGAGGTAACGGCTTCATTACCGTAATATCTTATAAAACAAAAAAAAAAAATTTATATTATCATTTAAGTGCTTCCGAAATGGAATACATTTGCATGGTGATCAGATTTACAGGAAAGGGATAATCCATAATGAGAAAGCATTGTAATTAAAAATAAATTTACCATAAATAATTTCCATGTCATTGATATCGGGTTATTATATTCAAGTTTGGTACCCTATTCCCAGAACAAAAATTGGGGGAGTGTCTGTTGTCTTAATGGCGTCCTGTCCCATCTGGCTCACCAGAACTGGAAGGGAGGTAGCGAGCGGAGGATATTAGCATGTTGTGCATAACACGCCCCCTTAATGTTTTGCAAACATTCCACTTGGCAGGCATCCAACGCTGTTTCTATGGTAACCATGGTCAGGCAGGCATAGCACAACATGGCTGTCTCTTAGAAGGGTGTAATAAAGTGATATACTGTCTATAATATCCACAATATTAGACTTCATATGCCACAAAAAATAAAATATTAAAAAAATCCAATAAATGTAAGCCCTTGAGTTGTCCTCTTTTTTTCAAATTATAAGAAAATTCCCTTCAGCCATGTCTTAGTTATAGTTTTAATCTCCTGTTCGAGAAAAGTTATTAAAAAATAGAAAATGGGCCGAAAAGTTCCACCTTTGCTGCTTCAAGGTGGATGTGACCCAACTTCTAAAAGGCAAATCTGCCCAGTTAGGTGGCAAAATAGAGGGAGGGATGACCTTTGTTGACTCGGATATAATGTCAGAATAAAAGTTGGCTATTAAACTAATGTAGGACTAGCCAAATATCTGATTTACTCTGACCTCCTGACTCCCCTACGACAGCAGATGTCAGAGGGAAATTGGATTATAACATGTCGGATCTGTTTGTTCTCAGGGTAGATAAGCTGCCCTTTGAGGAGGAGATCAGAACATGTGCACGCTGGGCCAAAATGGACATTATATGTATAAGGATCCAGACAAGATACTGTCTCTGTTGGTTGAGCAAGTATTTGGACAACATCTAATATGTACAGCTGACCAAGGCACTCTTGTCTTCTAAAGGAGCCATTACAATTGGTCATCTTACCTCCTCCGCAACCTTCAAGATCTATTTTCGAGAGAATTCCAAGTCTCCTTAGCATATTATGGGCGAAATACGCAACTGATGAATAAATAAGATGCTACTGACCATAACTAGTTGATGAGATATCACTGACCGCTCTAGGGAGGGAAATGTGTCACATAAATAATATGGTTGATGCTTTTGAGAGTTGGCAGCCATGTTTGAACCATGTATTAGAAGGACTGAGAAAGGTTTATAGTATTTATTATCTAAAAGGAAACAAGTCTTACCCTATTGTTAAAGGGGTATTGTCATTATAGGCATTTGCTTGCTCGGCTGTTACATAGCTCCCAAAGAAGTGAAAGTAGACTGTTATACATGTGCGTAGGCATCTCCCAATTCATTCTTTCGGGATGTAGAAGCTGAATAGGCTTGGGTCAGGGATGCCATGGTGTGGGACCATATGCATCAGTCATCAGCTCTATGGTTGGGATGGGAGTGGTTATATTACCTGGCATAAGGTTTTGACTCTAAGGTCCATTTCTAGTAACATAGTGATATAACGCTAATGGTGGTCATACATTTTAAATAACTGTTTGGCTGTTTCCACATTTATCCCTCTTGACCTCTCTAAGTGCATACATGGTGAAAATGGCTGAATGTTCATGTGTGCATATGGGGAGAAGTAAGACACAGCCCCAGCTCTGGCATCAGCTTACTCATCCAAGAACAAAAGGATTGTGAGGTAAAAATCCAACAGACCTGACCATTCCTTCCACCCATCATCTCTCGGTGGAGAGTTGGAGGCCACCATACACGTTGGCTAGCCATAGTGGCGACTTTGACCGACTTTGATATATGTATTGTGTAAGGTCACCTTTAGGGCTGCAACTAGTTGGGAGTGGGAGAAGTAAGAACCATTAACTGCAAACCACAGTTCATTAATGCTTTGATGGTCATTTGGTCTTTGTGTGTATGTGTATTTTGTACCTGGTTTTATGTAGTATTATTACAAAAGGAGGAACCATTATACAGCAATAAACGTGTTCTGATAAGTCGAACCTGTCTCATACTGGGACATTCATTACCCAAAACTTTAAGAAACATCAAATCTGATGGCGTTACTCCACCACTTCTCATTTGCAATAGTTTGGGTGAATCTCCCCCATTGCGTACAGGAGACTTGATGTGTTGCAGTTCAGTGATGAGCAGGGTCTTTTTAGCTATGAAAATGGAGGCATAAAATCAGGGCACGGGATGGACCAGTGTATTACAATATGCTGGCACCTTATTATATAATGGACACCAGTGTTTTTAATATATTTAAATTGGTTAAATAAAACAAATTTTTATTTTGTTGTTCCTTATAGCGTGACCTAGGTAACCTCGTGTGTAATGATTAAATCTGCTACGTTGCGGCTCTGTATATTCCGTGTGCACACATACAGTAGGTGCAGATAATCAGAATCACTTGTGAACAGACCTGATTAGAGCTGGATATCAAACATCTAAACAACATGTCTGCATCCATCCCCCGCAGAGCATAGTTAGCACAGACAGGAACCTGTCCAACCCCTGATGTCTTTAATTGACCCCGCAGAGAGTGCTGTTCAAGCAGTGTTAATGGTTCCTGCTGGCTGCTAACACATGCTAGGCCCACACAATGCTGGACCTTCAACTTCAAGATCTAATAAGCAAATATAATCTTATCTCAGTGGGAGCCTTAGCACGTGCCCAGGAGTATCCTAAGAGCAGGAATATCCACAAGCACTGAGAAATCTGCACTTGTGTAAAGGTGCGTATATAGATTATATTTATAGTCTTATTTCATTTGCTTGGATACACTTCTGTATTTAATACTCATCATTGTGTAATATTGCTTTTCTTCTCCCCAATATATAACCTCCTTGGTTGTATACAGTACGGGAAGCTCCAAGGGACTAATAGCTGCCATATAATACTATGGGATAACCCTATTATACTACTAATGTTATTCTCTATCTTTGAAAGTGTTAACTGTAAAGTATTTTCTGATGGAATGGGGAATACATAAAGGACCAACTGCTGTTTTCCCTGCAGCGCCACCACAGGAAAAAAGGAGCATTACATGGTGCCCATTGATTATCATTGTAACGCATGGATGTGTTGACAGATGATTCAGTACTCTCGAATGAGTAAATACTCTCTGACCCAAAGGCTAGGTTCACAATGTTTTTAGGGGCTTAAAAATACACTTGTTATATAAGCAAAATTTATTAGTATTTTCAGCATTTTTTTAGGATTATTCTTACATGTTTTACAGAACACTTTTTAAATAGGTTTTTCTTTCCATTTTTTAAGGCATTTTCCAGTGCAAAAAAAAAAAAGAAGAAGCAAAAATACATTTAAAGGCCATGTTCACACAACGCATCTTTTACATTAATTACGACCGTTGTTACAATTTGCAACAATGGTTGTGATTTATGCAGAAGATACATTGTATGTAAATGAATGGGATCCCAGCCGGAGCGTATACACATATTATATGCTACGGACGGGATTTTAACCGGACACACGAAAAACAGACATGCCAGTTTTGTGCGGCCGCTATTCATTGAATAGTGGCCGCACAAACATGCCAGTTCACACAATAGAGAGTGCGTCTCCAGCCGCACACTCCGTTGTGTGCAACAGTCAATTGGGATGCAGGCGCACATGGGTATGGCCGCATCCCAATTTAACAGAAATGAAGACCAGTACCGGCCGGGATGATCTTAACTGACACTGGCCATTCTGTGTCATAAGATGTGTGAACATGGCCAAAAAGTTTTTTTTTGTATGTTAATGACCCAATAAAAGTATTACACTTTTTTTTTTACTGTTATAATTATGGGCAAAAAAATTTACTACATGGGAAAACTAAGGGAGAAGGGACATTTTTTGAGGTGTTAACAGGGAAAATACACTCTAAAATACTACATGACAACATAAGCAAATGGTGAACTGGAAAATGAGCTTTCTGAATCAGACAATACAATAGTGGCGTATAACATATTTACATTTAGCGCCCCATTTTACATAATGTTTTCCTGACATTTTACCCGTGTAAGTTGTGAAAAGCTAATACAATATCTTGTTTTCATCAGCTTTATTAACTAACACTCACATTGGCTTTTAGCCCTCCCCGGGTGGCCCGGCATGATGCTGGTTTTACACGCTTCCTTGGAGCCATCTCCAGAAAGTGGGATGTCCACCATGGTATTTCCAATGGAGCGCCTACGGTGTTAATGCTTACTGCGATACTAAATGCTAAATTAATATACTTGATGATTGTCTTACTTTCAGGCTTCAAATCAGCTTACGTGGTTTGTTGGAGATTCACGCATCCCGCATTCACCTGCAAGTGATCACCGGGGACCTGGCGTGCTGTTTGCTTTTCATTACATTCTCTGCTGGAAGTGATTGTATTCATCATACAATACAATTTTACATCATTGCCAGAGATATTCATTAAAGAGAGCGGCAATATAATGAGTACTGTACTCCCATTACTGGACATTAAACAGTGGGAACAACGGATTGCAAAAGCAATTTTTCATTTTTTTTTTCTTGCTATCTTTTGTGCTATTATACATAGTGGTGGATTTCTATGCAAAGCATCTCTCTGAATGTAATTTACATATTCACATTGCATGCTGTTAGATTTGGTGGAACTAGTCTTATGTTGTATTTAGATTTTAATACAGCTCGAGGTCTTCATCTGCCTGAATAAAAAGCAATGTCATACAGGTATAGCAATGTGAGTGCCATTCCATGAGGCTTCCTTACCAAGAGCCAATGCACATAGGCATACTAAGGTCATAACTAATATATATACAGTATATATATATATATATATATATATATATATATATATATATATTCCCCTTGTCGGATAAGCCGCAATAGTGTTAAACAATGTGTCCAAAACACATACTGTAATTCCTGCAGCAAAGTCTGCCATGTGTGAATTCACGCAGTGTTCCTAACAGTGCTCCCGGCTGAAGATTAGGCTAACAGCACGGGACTGGCGCCAATGACAATGGTAATACACATACCTTTCTCCTCAGCATCCTGGGCGCTATAGGGGGCTATCAGCAGGTTAGATTCACGTAACCTGCTGATAGTTCCCCTTTAAGAAGAAACCTACAGTAAACTGCTATCAGCCCCCCTGGTAGTTCAGTACTAATATGCTGGAGCTTTAGCGCACAAAGTTGGAAGCTTATTCATGTTGGATAGTTGGACTTGACCTACTCTGGACTTGATTTACTCTAAGACACAATACACTTTCAACAACTGTGAACACTTAAGGTTATCTCTCTGTTCCTCCTCATACACGTGACCCCATACAGATGGGCTCCTTTGTTTTAAATAGAGCAGTAGGTACGGCACGTGACCCGCAGGTCTATTCATTCCTATGGAGCAGTCAGGAAGAGCCGAGGGGTGTACTCAGTTTTCTCCTTCATTCATTCTTTAGGGAGGCACCGTAGAGAACCCACTACAAAGAAGCTGCGGGCTGATTTGGAGATTGGCAGGGGGTACGCAGTTCAGACCCCCACAATCTCTTACTTGTCCCCTTGTCCTGTGGATAGGGGACAAGATATTTTGTCTTGGACTACCCCTTTAAGCCCCCATTGTAAAATATGATACTACCGGGGGAGGGGGGCAGGGATTAGACCAGACCCCAAATTGTCTCTTGTGCAGATGCAAACATTCCAGCCAAGTGCTCCCTTCCACTCTGGGCTCCCTAATCTTACATACTATTGCTTCCTTACTATCTTTAGGCATTGTAGAGTACACTAGAAATCCCAATGGGAATGGGAAATAAAGGGACATTTCAGAATTAAATCCACCATCTCAAAAAGCCCCTACAATTTGGAAACAAATCATTGCACAAACAGGGAACATTATCAAGAGTACGGGGGAGATTTATCAAACATGGTGTAAAGTGAAACTGGCCCAGTTGCCCTCGGCAACCAATCAGATTCCGCCTTTCATTCCTCACAGACTCTTTGGAAAATGAAAGGTGGAATCTGATTGGTTGCTAGGGGCAACTGAGCCAGGTTCACTTTACACTATGTTTGAAAAATCTTCCCCTATATCCTTTTTAGGGCACCACAAAAGAATTACACTCTCATGTTAGTGATGGTAAAAGACAATGATCCCATTTTAGTTTTCTTTTTTTCTTTTTTGGGTCACTCTCACCTCTACATTTGTCCCCAGCTACAACAACAATCAGCAAATGATAAAAGGCAGAGAATCCATGTTGCATCCTAATCCAAGCTTATTGCTCACCAACTTAATCTTCCATTAACCGAAATAGAAATATAATTTATGCGATTAAAATCTCTGCTTTTAGAAGGTGAGCGGGTCACGCTGGGTTTATGTTCCCAGCTACACCCCCGCTCCTGTATACTAATATTCCAGAAAATCACAATGTGCATCACAATCCGGGTCTACAGGTATATCAGGAGATAATAAATACATATCCCCAAACCATGCAAAACCCATAAATAAGAGAAGACTCTTAAGAAGATACAAGCTTTTTCTCCAAGAAGTAGTATCTAATCTTTTTTGTGTTACCAGGCAATTAATTATACGGCTCATGGCTAATTTTCTGCTACATAATTTTGCTACCTATGACAGCTACATAATTGGAAGAACACATTTCTTATTAACATGGAACTCTTAAGAAGTAGCATCAGTAATTTTGTGCCAGTCTGTACGGAACTTGGCTAATTAATAGTGAACTGTTTATCCAGTAAAAGCCTGGGACTGGGCCGTAATGAATTCTTTACTTTAGTGGTGCTGGTCTAGAACAAATTACATCTAAAGGTAACAACTTAGTTCCGACTCATTAATCATTACATGTCATGTTCTGCTACTTTGCTCTTTTTAATGCCATTGTTTCATTTTCTTTAAGCATCTCATCCTCATTTTACACTTGTATGGAGGTGGCTTTTATGAAATCAATTAATCTAGGCAGAAGCATGCATGATACTGCCAGCTACTTGGAGCAGTCTGCCCACATGCCAGATCAGCGATCTCATGACTCCGTCATGCGATAATGTTTTGTCCCGTTTTAGGGTAGCTGATACAATTAGCACTAACAAACAGCATAACCTTAAAGGGGTGTTGTAAGTGTAGAAATGTTTTTCTAATAGACCTTTAAAGGGGCAGTTTAGCAAAAATAATAATAATTCTTTCAAATCAACTGATGCCAGAAAGTGCCAGAAATTCGTAATTTACTTCTATTTAAAAAAAAATCTCAAGTCTTCCACCACTTATCATCTGCTGTATGTCCTGCAGGAAGTGGTGTATTATTTCCAGTCTGACAGAGTAAATTAGAAATCTCTGGCACTTTCTGACACCAGTTGAAGAAAACATTTTTTGCTGAACTACCATTTTAATGTTGCCCCCATATGCTGTCACTTCAATGCAGTCGGTACCTGCATTTCTTCTTGGTTTCTGTGTCCCTGCAGGAACTGCCTGATCAGCCAGTCACTGGCCAAAGCAGTAAACTGCCTCAGGCAGTGATTGGCTGAGCTGGCAGTTCTTCCAGCACATCACAGGGACCTAGAAGAAACAACAGGGATTGGGCAGCCATAGGTTTAGGGGATGGCGAGTATGTTCTCTTTTATTTTTTATTTATTCATAAAATCATATTTAGTGATATACCATAACTATGAGATTTAAATATAGTCTGATTACCCCTAATACAGAGATGTAGCTGACATTAAGGCTGTCAGGGGCCCAGGTTTTTGGTCTCATGATATTGCTAATGCATTCCCATAATGCATTGAATTATAGTATAAGATATTCAACTTTTTTTTAAAGATTGAACTCATCTATAGCTCCTAAAGTGGTTTAGTCCTACAATATGGGCCAAGTAAGGTAAGCAGCTTTCTGGAACTTGAGATGAGTCAAACTATGATGTATATGAAATCAGTAAGATAGATAGATAGATAGGAGATAGATAGATAGATAGATAGATAGATAGATAGATAGATAGATAGATATCAGAAAATTGGTACATGGAAGTGTCCATCAATGCTCTTTATGCAGCCATTACCATACAGGGTATGTTCAATATCTGACTTATAACATAAGCCCATCAATTAAATATACTAAGCAGTAGGGTATGTTGTCTAACTGGCATTTGGAATTGGTCTATCAATATTCTTCATGAATCCAGAACGATTTGTTAGATGTTAGTAGTGACATAGTGACATATAGGTAATACTGTATGTTTACTGTATGTCCTGCTCTGTGCTCACATGATAACAATAAGGGCACAAATACAATTGTGTCAATTCAATTTAAAAAGGCAAAACAATAAATAGAAAAAAAAAACTACAACAGATTGGCCCGAACTCCCGTACATTAACAACATGTCTAGTCTCTATGGAGCGCAGCACATGTGCCAGGCCACGTAGCGTGAAGTCATATTTATTTATTTTTAATGTGATGTTTCAGACTGAACACATTTGTGCCAGCTTATGATCTTAAAGAACATCTGTCACCTACATGCAGTAATGAGATTCATTTTGTGTGATGCAACCCCATTAACAAGAGGGAGGCCAAGTGATTCACCTCGAGCAACGTTCCTCAAGAAAAGAGATCCACAATAATGGTCAGTCATCTCAACAATTCACATGATTCTGAAATGTTATAATTCTATTGAAATTAATGCTTGATGTCTGTTCTGGACAACTGTCTGGGTCCGAGCTCATGAACCTCCACAGTCGTGACCCTTGCATTGTGCTTCATTGTAACTCTACAGTAAACCTAGTGCCTGGAAGTGGGGGCTGGCTTAAAGCAACTCTGACCCTCCAAACCGCTTGTACCATCAGATAGCTGTTTTTAATCTGAGATCTCTCCTGGGGTCCATTCGGCAGGTGATGCAGTTATTGTCCTAAAAAACAACTTTTAAAGCGACTCTGTACCCACAATCTGACCCCCCTAATCCACTTGTACCATCAGATAGCTGCTTTTAATCCAAGATCTTTCCTGGGGCCCGTTCGGCAGGGGATGGAGTTATTGTCCTAAAAAACAACTTTAAACTTGCAGCCCCGTGCCCAAAGGGAGTATTTGTGCCCTAACTTTGCACCACCGCTCTGTCCCTCCTCCCCACGCTCTTCATCATTAGGAATGCCACTGGAACATTTTCTCTATGCTTAACATTGCATAGGTGCTTAACAATCCAGCCCATGTGCCGGGCTAACACAGGTGATGAATAGGAGGCAATCTGCCTGGAGCATTTCTAAAGATGAGGAGGGTGTGGAGGAGGGACAAAGAGGGTTTGCCAGCCTAATGCATACACAATCAAGGTCACGTCCATTACGCATAGGGCTGCAAGTTTAAAAGTTGTTTTTTAGGACAATAACTGCATCACCTGCCGAACGGAAGCAGGACAGATCTTGGATTAAAAGCCGCCATCCGAAGGTACAAGCAGTTTGGGGGGGATCAGATTGTGGGTACAGAGTCACTTTAAACTTGCAGTCCTGTGTCAAATTGGCGTGGCCTAGAGTACCCGTGCCCTAGGCCTTCACAGCCACTCCAGCCCTCCTCCCCGCCCTTTTCATCATTAGGAATGTCACTGGCAGGATTTCTCCTATTCATCACTTGCGGAGAGGGGAGGAGAGACGGAGGGGTGGTGCAAGCCTAGGGGACAGGTACTCTAGGCCAAGTCAATTTGACACAGGCCTGCAAATTTAAAGATTGTTTGTAGGACAATAACTGCATCACCTGCCGAACAGACCCCATGACAGATCTTGGAATAAAAGCTACCTGAGAGTACAAGCAGTTTGGCGGGGCAGATTTGGGTACAGAGTCGCTTTAAAATTCATGACATTTTGTGCACAGCAATCTTTATAGTTAGGTAGATGAAAACACAAAACTGATTAAATAATATGAGAATTCTAGACTGAAGTGGGGCATGGGTCCCCAGATTTCGAATCCATAAAGAGCAGCTACAAGGAGCATCTTTCACTCATCCCATTGTATCCATGTATTACATAATTTGTCCATAGACTTCTTCAATATGCATTTTGTCATTTTTTTAACCTCATAGTGTAGCTTCCTGTTGGGTTTGCCCAAAAATCTGGTCAGTTTCTGGGGTTCCGAATACTATACTCACCCTCTTTAATCAGCCTTTTCAGAGCTGGACAGCCCAACACAAGTGTCCTGATGACATCTTGTGCCCTTGCACCGACCACTGAGGCCTTTGGTTGGCTGCAACATCCCAGGCACAAATTCACCCCTCTGCTCCCCTCCTATTTTGTTCTGGGGACACCCTGGACTGCCTGATGGAATGGCTCCAGAGATAAGACACTGTAAACTGCATAGAAAACTGCAGCCAATCACTGACCTCAGGGGTCTTGTGCAAAAGTAAAGTCTGTGATGTCACTGAAGTACTTCCTCCAGGAAGATGTGACAGAACAGAATGGGAGGTGAGTAGAGAGGCAGAGGGTGAGTGTGTTTTTTTTTTCCCTTGCCATTGTGGCACATGGCCAGAACACCCTTTTAACCCTGTCTTTTATCTATTTAGTAACAATAAGACCATAGACAATGTCTACACATTTTCACAAATACATCCCTATGTCTGTAGTGTAACAAATAGAATAAATAATGTAATGATCTATCATTCACAGCATGGCTTCCCACTATTATCTATGATGGCTTATAGGGAGGAGGGGAATGCCGCACGCCGAGTGATAATAAGATCAGAAGGTATTCACTTACTATTTAAAGATTCTATAGAACAAAGCTGCCCTGCTGGAGGCGCAACCACAGGATACTGCTATAGCGCAGCCTCATAGTGAACTACCCAGGAGGCCATTATGGATTCTCATACTGTTATCATCTCAGTACAGGTGGAAGTGCAAACATTTTATTGTATCTGGTGCTAGAGTGAAGAACATAGCTAGATAGATAGATAGATAGATAGATAGATAGATAGATAGATAGATAGATAATAGATAGATAGATAGATAGATAGATAGATAGATAGATAGATAGACCTGCTGGAGATCACACATATAGAGACATGTTGCATCGGTTGCATTTCAGCTTCTCCAATTATTTACCCAAGATAAGTGGTACCAGATGTGTCTAGAGACCACTTATCTCCCTCCATAAATATATAAGTCTGCTTGGCAATTTATAGGACACTCAGGGACGATAGCTATTCATATACTGTAGCTGACAGGTGTCTTGTGACTATGACCAGCTTGAAGAGACACTTCAGGCAGAACTTATATGCTGTTATAGTGCAGAACTTGTAGAGGGTGTAAAGATATTCTATGTTTAAAGATCTAAGGATTCTTGTGTCATGCATTGCCCCCGCTGGCTGTGTGCTATATTTCAGATATATAGCCATAACATTAAAAACATCGGCAGAATATTATGTCCTTCATGTGCCACCAAAAATGGCTCTGACTTAATGGGACCTGAACTCCACAAGACCTTTGAAGTTGTCCTGTGGTATCCGGCACCAAGATGTCAGCACCAGATGCTTTAAGTCCTGTAAGCTGTGAGGTGCGGCCTCCATGGGTCATACCAGCTTTTCCAGCCCACAAATGATTGAACTGATTGAGATTTCGGGAATGTGGAGACTGAGTGCACTCTCTTAATTTTTCAAGGTGGTTGGGTATTTTTTTGCTGAAAGAAACCACCAAAATTCGGAAGTACCAGTCATGAATGGGGGCTTGGTGTGTGCAACGTTTAGAAGGTTCATGTAGCAGTTACATCCACATGATACCAGGACCCAGGCAGAATCCTGCCTATACCATGACACTGGCCCGATGGCTTGTTTTCTTCCCATAGTTCATGCTGGGGCCGTTTCTTCTCCAGGTAAGGGACGCACACACACACAGTCATCTACTTTGTATATAGGAAAAGGTGATTCTGCCTAGGTTGCCTACTCCACTCTCCTGTTCCGACCCTCACATAGCCATTGTAGGTGGTCAGAGATCAGCATGGGTGAACTAACTGGTCAGTGGCAACACAATATCTTTTCCACCATATCTTTCCTTTGGGCAGGACCAGATAGACAGCAATGAGCCAAGAATGACCATGACAGTCACCAGATCCTTACTACTGCTTACCAGGAACACCCAACAAGACCAGCCATATTGTCAATGCTCCGACCAGGTCATCTAGCCACGATATCCAGACTTGGACTATTTTTCACAAATGAACCCAGTTTCCTCTACTTCATCCTTGCAGCACTTACTGCTAATCTTCCAGACAACCTATTATAGCAGTATAATGAATGGCTCCATTAGAAGAGCATATTCTCTCCAATCATATTTCATACAAATAAGAAAATATTTTCTTTTAAACTCAGTCGATACTGACAATAGACGCTAGATTGTGATAGTTTAGCTTGCATGAAAAATGAGTTTACCGAGAAGAGCGTATGCGGCTATCATTTAGAGATGGCTGCCTCTTCCTTCCCCTGAGGCAATGCATCTAAGTGATCTAAGGGATTAATGAATTCTCATTACACTGGAAAATATAATCCGGTCTACACTCAGGATCTTAACCTTTCATCAGAGCGGCACGGGACACTTAGCCAAAAGGACTTTGAGAAAGAGGAAGACCTGAGATAAATTCATATAGAAATTCAAGGGTTATGAAAATGGCGAGAGATTCTTGAATGACAATTCTGCACATGCTGACACTGCATTACTGCAGATTATCTCTTAGCAACAAAGGGATAGCAGGCGATTATACACAGATATATAGTGTATGCCTGTTCTCTGGGAAGTCATAAAGGAGATTAGTCATATAAAATGAAAATAGGTTTAGATGAGAAAATAAGGCAGGTATTTGTAAAGGGAATTAGATACAAATGAAATCTTCAGTGCAGCACTCCTTAAGGTAAAATAGGTTTGGTGCCTTCCAGCATGCACCCTTGCGACCACAGGTGCTGGGTATATACAAACAGAAAAAGCCGTGGCACTCAAAATTAAAGTGAAAAAAAGTATGTGGTTTATTAGCCCAAATCCGCATTTGGGCTAATAAACCACATACTTTTTTTCACTTTAATTTTGAGTGCCACGGCTTTTTCTGTTTGTAAAGGGAATTAGATATAGCAAAGCAGGCGCGCTCCATATGCTACCAATGTCTGCATATCACAATAGGAAAAATAATTGAAATACAAGGTAATTATTTGTAAAGCTTTGTGTTTCATTATCATATGCTTATATATGTTTGTTATAGTAGAGAAATGCAACCTATATGTCAGGATACTGTATTCTCTCGTCTGTTTACTACGATTGTCCCATTTTAAAAAGTCCAACTATTCAGTTGTATTTATATTCTACAACTGTAACCTGAAACATCTAGTTATTTTTTTTTTTCCTTGGAGGGCACTTTCTGATATAAGTTATGTATTTCCTGCAGCTGCATCTCACTCCTCCCTTTCTCTTTTCTCACTAGAACCAGAACTGCTTTGTTAAAATTATATTTTGAAAGTAGCCATCTTGCCTGGGCTGCTGTTAACAGTACTCCGAGGCAAGGTTTACAGCTGCCACATTGACTGTAATAACCTGTAGTCTGTAGCAGATTCATTACTTCTGTAGGAGAGTGTTGCTGTGGTGCCCTGTGCTGAAGTCATTGGGGATCATTTATTAACTTGGCGCCTCTGGTTTATGCCATAGAAACATATTTTTACCGTATCCAAGGTGTACACCAGTCATAACCCTGACTCCACCGATGGGCTGGCATGGGGGGTGGGACAGTGGGAGGCTTATGGCAGGGAGGAGGTGTGGCCTTATCCTATGCCTATCCTTATCATGGCTAACCGCAGCTACCACCACTTCCGAGAAAAAATGGTCTCTGTAGTGACAGCCAGATCAGCCAATCACTAACCATGGTGCTGTCCCATCTCAGTCAGTGATTGGTTGAGCTGACAGTCACCTTTGAGATGAGATAATCTCAGAACTGGCGACAGCAGCAGTTAGCTGGGTCCTAAAGATGCTTCCGGAGGTCACCTGCAGCTCTATATAAAAAATTTACAATGCCGGAGTATTCCTTTAGCCTAAAATCTGGCTTTAAACAATAGTTTATGACACATTAAGGGTATGTTCACCTGTAAGGATTTTTTATAGATTTGTTGCAGATTTTCCTAAAGGGAACCTAAAATCCCAAACAAATTTGCAGCAAATCCACAATATGTGGAGGTCAGAAGCCCTGTAGTCTCAGATGATATTCAAGACAATAACTGTGTTATATGGTTGGGATTATGCATTTTAGTGTCTGACATTGATTTTTTAATCTACTTTAACCCACGGGGATTACAATTGGCCAAAATGTTCTGTTTCCTCACTATGCATTGCGGCATGCTATGCCTCTTCTCCATAATGACTGATCTATACAGGCTGCAGCTTCTGCCCATCCCAAAATGAAAATGATATCCATTACCAAATTCAACATGAGCTTTCATCATACCAGAAAAATACATGCATATATTCCTCATAGACACTCTATTATGAGATATGTCTCCCTCGTGTATTGGATTTCTTTTATATTACTATTGCATGTATTGGTTTGAATCCGTGTTTCCAAATAAATTCCTTCAGAAATAGCAGACATTCAAATCCCATGATATGTTCATTTGTCTTCAATAAACTCAGCGATACCTTTGTTTCCATGACCTTTACTGACCGAGTTCTATTCTTAACTAGTCTTTACCAAACACTGGCATTGATCTGTGGACAATAGGAGTGTCATAGCGAGTCAATATATCATTCTTTCAGTAATGAGCTAGACTTTTGCTGACTTTACTTCCAATTTTTTAAACAGATCAATAGCATTGAATTGATGTATTGTAAATTGTAGTTCAATTAGTTTCTGTCTCCAAACATGTTAATGAGACAAAGCAGAGCTGGGATTTTCATGGTTTTATTCAGCTCCACTGTACAAGATATCAATGTCAAAGGTTGTAAGAAAAACCCTGTACAAGTAGGTAGGCAACTAGTGTACCGTGATGGTCAAACTAATTCTTCATTATATGGCAAGATAATCTCTAATAATTAATATTTTCTGAGAAATTATTATAAAGCGCTGACAAATTGGTGAAAAAATCTTGGAAAAATATTATTCACACCAGAATCAGCCCACCAGATCTTTAAGAAGATCCCACCTTTGGTCTAGACCTTTTCAGAAGTTTTACATAGGATATACAATGGAATCTTACTGCATTGAAACAAAAGAGTCTGTTCACATCTGCATTAAGTGCTCTTACCTCCCCTGCTCCAGCACTGGTGGCCGCATACTGCCGCTCCAGTCCCCAGATCTCTAGCCACTTCCTATTTTGAGCGAGAACCCAGGTCGTGACGTGTGAGTGAGGTCTGCTCAGCCAGTCAGTCATCGACCCTAGGGGAAAATTCCTTCCTGAAGGGCATTAATTCAGTTTATCTTTTCTTTTCTTTTTTTTCTTTTTTGTTCAGCCATGGCAGACATGGCATGTCACTTCTTTGAGTGGAGAGCGGCGGCTGCGGAGGTGCGTGTGCTCTTCCATGGACGGGCTATGGCATACTGAGACAGGTGGCATTTCGGCGTAGAATTCCATCAGTGTGAACATACCCTTACGTTGTGAAGCATCGGACATTCTCAAAGGCACTTAATGGACCCTGTTGACTCATAATGGGGTCTGTTGGTTTCCTTTGTGATTATCATTGTTTTCCCAAAAGTAAAGTTTTACATGCTGCGCTACATGCTGTAGTGTCACATCAAATCTGACACTAGAGTGAAGCGTCCTAATATATAGTTAATCCACTCTGAGAGAGTTTGGTTCTGTTGCCATCAAATGTTCCTTGTCACGCTGCACATCGCGGGCACAGGAAGAGGTAAGCAGTAATTGTTTATTACGTCCCCCTACCCCTTCCAGGTGACTTTTTTTTTTTTTTTAATCGCCAGACTTTTCTTTGAAGAAACAGGAACACTTTAATTGACAAACTTAACACTCCTTTATCACAAAGAAGTGATTGTGTTGAATGCATTACTTCTATCATAGAGCCAAAGACACTGTTAAATACACTATGTATATAAATAGCATGATTCCTTGCCACACAAAATACATAAAGTAAATGCTTACGTCAACATACGGCGATGTTTCCAAACACTATCATGATGGTAAAGTACTTGAAAATAACAGCGTTTCTGCCTTGATAGCCCAAATCTTGCAAAAAGAAACAAAAATGTCAAACCCATCCTGCTGTGTGACAATAAACTGCATTGTTTATGCTGCATGTCTGCCAAGTAGAAAAGGACTTTGTTCTCTCAGCGCCAGGAGTCTAATGCTCTGTGCCAGCTCATTTCTCGTACAGGTTCTCCTCCTGAACCTAAGGGCTATTAATATATAAAACAGCCATATACCTATAGAATTAATAGGATATGGTAATTTCAATATATCATTTACAGCATGGCCTACTGGGATTTGTATAATAATCCAGCATACCAATGCTGAACTCCTTTAGTTCAGCGATATGACATTACTATACAGGACTTGTGTCTGTATTATTCACGCTAGTATTGGAGCTGTCCAGGGTGCTGAAGCTGGAAAGTTCATTCTCCATCGTTCACATGTCACCTAAATCTATTACCCTGGACCCTGGGAATTTGCCTGTACGTATGGATTTTTTCCCTTCTATTATCCACTGTTGTCTCTGAGTTTTTACTCTGTCTATATCAAGAGAAAATTTCACTCAATTTTTTGCATGTTTTGAGGTTATCCAAGGTTTTTTTTTTTTTTTAAATGCACAGCTGCTTTCTTGCAAAAACAACACCAACCCTATCCTCTGGTTATGTGTAGTGTTCCAATTCAGCTTTCTTCACTTTAAAGGGAACCTGTCAACCCCCCATGCCGGGGTGACAGGCTTCCAACCCCCCGCTAGAGCTCCCTATACTTACCTGATTGCCCCGGGTCCCGCTTCTTAAACTGGTCCGGTGACGGAGATTTCAGCGCCCAAAGCCCGGCGTGCACGCTCCTGAGATGAGTCCAATGCTCATAGAGAATAGCAGAAGAAAAAGATGAGTCCATCTCCCGGCCAGGTGGGTGTAAATGGAGCTTTATTCTTCACCTTAAC
Organism: Dendropsophus ebraccatus; assembly: GCF_027789765.1. Classification (NCBI taxonomy): domain Eukaryota; kingdom Metazoa; phylum Chordata; class Amphibia; order Anura; family Hylidae; genus Dendropsophus; species Dendropsophus ebraccatus. The sequence goes on from NC_091464.1 coordinate 69,422,932, forward strand.
ACTGTGCACACACTGTGGCAACCCCCCAACAGATACGCCAACAGATAGGCGTATCTTTTTTTTTTTGGGGGGGGGGGGGGGGGGGGCGGTTGACGCAGTGTGTACACAGTGTTCAGGTGAAGAATAAAGCTCCATTTACACCTACCTGGCCGGGAGCTGGACTCATCTTTTTCTTCTGCTTTTCACACATGCACCTGTTGGAGTGAGAGTCCGTGCAGTGAGGCCTAGGAAGAGGCGGTAAGCTGGCAAACTTTTTTCTTTGTATTACATTGCTCATAGAGAATGAATGGAGCGTCGGACTCACCATTCATTCTCTATGGGCATCGCACTCATCTCAGGAGTGCGCGCCGGGCTTCTGGCGCTGAAATCTCCGTCACCGGACCGGATCAAGAAGCGAGACCCGGCGCGATCAGGTAAGTATAGGGGGCTCTAGCGGGGGCTTGGGAGCCTGTCACCCAAGCACGGGAGGTGACAGGTCCTCTTTAATGAAAACTGAACAGCAAAAACAGAAAACCTACATTCAAAGTGACGATAGAAAAGGTACTGTTTCTGGAAGAAGGCAGCCATGTTGTCTAAGATTGGATAACACCAATGATAGATAGATAGATAGATAGATAGATAGATAGATAGATAGATTCTACATTTTGTAATATAAATCTTCTAGCCCTCACCCGAAGCTGAATGTGATTGACAACAGACAAAATCTTGAGGAATTTGTCAATTTTTGGAAGATAATTTTTTCGTTTTGGTTTAACCTAGCCACAAATGCTCAATTTCCCTGCAGCACCGCCAAAGAAGAAATTGAACACCACATAGTTCTCGTGTATATGCATTACATTAATCTATTGCATAGAAATATTGAATTCACCCAATATCAGTAGCCATTCCCCACTCTTGCTACAGATGAGAATCCTTCATGGGAGAACTTCCTTTAACTTTGGATTTCTTGTAAGGAGATTTTTCAATTAGTTTTCTTAACGAGACAACTCAATTAAGACAAACCCAATGACCACACAATAGACAATACTAAGTATCTATCTCCAGTTAGTATAAAGCTATAAGCTGACATACTGTCTATTTTCCTTTATCATTTCTAAAATGACTGAGCTTTAATTTCTGTAGCTTCTCCCAATAATCATTGTAAACCCTGATTAATATCTCAGTTTAATCAGTGACGAAACGTTCGCCTTATGGAGACTCAATACCTTCGGGACTCACTGATCACCTCAATGAAATCTCTTGAGATGTTAACAGGAACATTTATAGGGATTTACTAAAAAAACAGCTGTATCTGTACTGGAAAACAGCCTCATAAAACCAGTCCATTCCCTTCCAATGTCTCCAAAATCAATACTAATCCTGAAATATCTACAAAAGGAAAACGACCCATCACAGGTTGACCTCTGAGGCCAACGCAAGGCATTAATACAATAGGAATCCATAACTGAATATCAAACACATAACAAAAACAGCACAAGCACCATACGTATAGATATGAATAGAGACGAAAGACATTTGTCTCTGTGTATGTTGACTATCCTGTAGCTGGAGGAATTTGTTAATGTTCTAACATTATGTTTTGTTACCTTCTACATAAAAGAACTTGTTCAGGAAAGCTCTCAAAGACATCCAGCATACACCTCTCTTATCAAATAGCATATGTTGTATTTGTATCTAACAAAGAAGCTTAAAAACGTGTCATGTTTGGAGAACACAATTCCTCTTTCTATAAAATAACTACTATGTATCAGTATCTGGAAATTATAACTGAGAACACACAAATAGTGGGAGCTGCAATCTTGTGGGCTGAGCCAATACTAAAAAGCAATTCTGAAGGTTGCTACAGTATTGAGCCTCCAATTACTGATAATAGACCCTTTTTTTCCTCTTGGTAATACAGTACCCCTTAAATGTTGATGGTTTTCTATGTTTGTTTATTTTATTATTATTATTTTTTTTACTTACAATGTCATATCGATCACTTCCCTATTAGTAGTCCTCTTTAGTTTGGTTTTCTTATTTCATGAAAGGAACATTAATGCAACACTGAAAATTCACATTTAGTCAGATTACCGGTATATTGTTTTAACTTCTTCCCATTAATTTCCTCTTTATTAGGCCATTTGTGGCAATAGTTATGCAACTATCTCGTAGCCTGATCCAGAGCTAGGGATCAGGAAATCATGGTTGCTCTGTTTTACATAGAGTTTCACTAGTTAGCCTTTATAGGAGCCTTGGTCTGCGTACTTTCTGCAGATTTTGGTGTTATAGTGTTATGTTTACTTTACCCCAGTATGCTTGTAAGTTCTATGTTTTTGTCCTTGCTTGTCGTTTATTTCTTGAATTCTATTTGTATTTAGACATTCTTAAAATCTTTCTCAGTTTGCAATGTTTTTGGTTCGCTCAGCTTGTGTGTGGTTCTGGGTGCTAGTGATTTATAGTTATTTTAGTTAGGGTCAGGTTATAGTTTAAGGAAGTCGCAGGGACAGAAAAAAATATTTGTCTGGTGTTAGAGATTCTCCAGTATTGCAATTTACATGGGACAAACCATTTAAAGGAGAAGTTTGGCCATTTGCAAAATCTAATAGGCGGCAGGGGCAAACATAACAAAAAATCATTGCTTACCTCTCTCTGTGGCCGCGATGCACTGTGTGACAGGTTCTGGGACCCCCCGTCGGAAGTAATTTCCCTCCAAGTTCTGATGACACCACGAAAATGCCCATACCAGCTGATGGATTGCATGCTCAGCCAATCAGCGACTTCAGTGGTTTCCCGCCCCAGTCACTTACTGGCTGATCGAGCTGTCCATTAATTGTGTCATGAAGTCGGCCTTGCAGGAGACCCTTGAGGCTGGTAGGGGTCCAGAAGCGACAATTTAGTGATTCAGGAGAGGTGAGTTGGAATAATTTCTTATGTCTCCCAGCCTCCCACCCCCCACCACCACCACCCCAAGTTGGACATTTTCTTCTCATGGCTAGACTTCTCCTTCTACTTAGAGTTTAGGGGAAAAAAAATAATAAAACAAAATTAGGGAGACTGTGTTAAGAACAATTCTTATAGTTTTTTGGTTTCGTCATCTGTTTTATTACAGATTCAGTTTTCTAAGGGAAGTTACTTATTTTTGTTCTACTGTAAGACCTGTGGGTATCTGAGACCTGGAAAAAGGTGACGGAAAAGGTGAAGCCACCCAGCGACATATATGGAACCTGGAGGATGTAATATCGCGGAGATTTGAACCTATACACCAGGTCCCGGTTCCTGAGGGCATAGAGACATTTGCTATTGCATTTCTGACTCCTTTTATTTCATGACACAGTAGTCATTTCCTTTTATTTATAGGTAACAGCATACCATAACGTTTCAAACAACCACTAACCACTAATAACAGATAATACAATAAGTAATGTCATAGATTGTTAAGGTGTGATATACGAGACACAGCACAGATGAGTTTGTCATTTGGCCTCTTGATGTATTTTTTGCACTTTGCATAGGCAAACATACAGTAACCAGTTATTTATAAATGGCAAATTCAGCTCTGCTACATCTGAATAGGACAACAGTTGGCCCCAGCTCTATAATCTGACACAGACAGGTCCCCTCGACTCCAGACTCCTTAGGAAACCTGGTCCATTCTTTTATTTAATCCGTCGGCTTCTAATAGCGATTTTTCATAGGATTTGAAAGTGGTTTTGTTACTAGATGGCCTGACAGGCAAGAGGCCAGCAGGAAAGCATCGGGATTAGTCAGAATTACCTCATGTTTCACCCTCATTAACTATGATACAGAAGGTAAACTCTGCTGGATCTAGAATCAGACTATAGGCCAGCGTCTATGATATCTAATACATCATTGTTTACAAGCGCTAATCTCTCCTTTTAATCCATGTCCAGGCGCTCAGTACATACGGCCCCTCTCTCCCCGCCACAGTATAAACTAATATTTGCTATTTACACCAAGCCCATGAATGCAATCTCAAGTAATATTAATGATCAGTCCACGTGTTCATAGAAACTATATCTCTCTTTGTTTAGTTGACATCAAGAGCCGAATATTTGTCATCCTTTTCTTAAAGAGAAGACACCTAAAAATACTGTACCTAAAATAAAAATACATTTTAAAATCTCAGCAAATAGTCATTGACTTAAAAACTTTTATAAAAAATACTTATTAAGGCCCAGTTCACATGGATAAGAATAAGGCCCAGTTCATGTGGATAAGAATGATGCCTAGTTCATGGGGATAAGAATGAGGCCTAGTTCATGGGGATAAGAATGAGGCCTAGTTCATGTGGATAAGAATGAGGCCTAGTTCATGGGGATAAGAATGAGGCCTAGTTCATGGGGATAAGAATGAGGCCTAGTTCATGTGGATAAGAATGAGGCCTAGTTCATGGGGATAAGAATGAGGCCTAGTTCATGTGGATAAGAATGAGGCCTAGTTCATGGGGATAAGAATGAGGCCTAGTTCATGTGGATAAGAATGAGGCCTAGTTCATGGGGATAAGAATGAGGCCTAGTTCATGTGGATAAGAATGAGGCCTAGTTCATGGGGATAAGTATAAGGCCCAGTTCATGTGGATAAGAATGATGCCTAGTTCATGGGGATAAGAATGAGGCCTAGTTCATGGGGATAAGAATGAGGCCTAGTTCATGTGGATAAGAATGAGGCCTAGTTCATGGGGATAAGAATGAGGCCTAGTTCATGGGGATAAGAATGAGGCCTAGTTCATGTGGATAAGAATGAGGCCTAGTTCATGGGGATAAGAATGAGGCCTAGTTCATGTGGATAAGAATGAGGCCTAGTTCATGGGGATAAGTATGAGGCCTAGTTCATGTGGATAAGAATGAGGCCTAGTTCATGGGGATAAGAATGAGGCCTAGTTCATAGGGATAAGAATGAGGTCCAGTTCACATAGCTCTGTTATTCCTCCAGGAAAATAACTCACACAGCTCAAGTATTGGAATACCTGAAAATACTCAACAAGTACTACATAGTACCCATGTAAAATAGCATGTCTCCTCCCCCATCCCCGCATGTTGGGCGGCTTAAATTGATCAATAAACCTGCAAGGAAGGGGCTTGCCATCCTGTTATGCTGCAGCCATGTTGGTTTCTGGTCCAGCAGTGATTGGCCAGCCACGTCAGGTGACTTGGTTGTAAATAGACTCAGGTCACCTGATGCTTGATTCACTTGCCTTCTGTTAGCTGAGAGGGAGAGCTGCTGGAACAGGGGCAGGGCTAGTGGAGTGGCTAGTTAGGAAGGTGACTAGCTACCAAACAACCAACACTTTTCAGGACTAGTAATCTCACAATGTGACACACACACACACACACACACAAAACTATATTACATACAATATACCAGTATATATACAGGTATACTGATACTGATAATGTTACAGTATACTGGTACTGGTATACAGCTAGCATATGCAGTTGTATACTGTGCTAATGTTAATGTTATTGGAGTATGCACTAGGAGTATTAGAATCAACCCACAACTACCCAAAAGTGCTTTTTAGGACTTTATCCCTGTGTGATATTCAGTATAGTATACCAGTATTATATGATAGACTCAGTCTGATACAGGTACAGTATACAGATAGCACACATCGGCCTTAGAGTCTTAGATGCATCCATGCATGTCCCCTGCTGTTCCGGTTCCATTTCCATGGTGTTTCCATCACTTTATGACAGGCATGTCCAAAGTCCGGCCGGAGGGCCATTTGCGGCCCGCGTTCCGAACTTTTATGGCCCCCCAGGTATCCAGCTTGCTATTATCTGCCTGTGTTATAAAGCATATAGCATGTAGCATGTAAAATGGTCGGCCCTCGCACATGTTCACTTCATCAAATTTGGCACTCTTCGAAAAAAGTTTGGACATGCCTGCTTTATGAGGTTTGCAGGTACACCGGACACCCTTCCCTCTGCCGCGTAGGGGCTCCTGAAAAAATTCTCCAATCTCCTATTGACTGTAATGGGGTTACTTACTTGATCGAGCACTCGAGTATTGAAAAATACTTGACAAGAATAACAAGAATTAAATTATTTTAGTGCTTTCTCATCTCTAATTGTTACCTATAGTAATCATTGCTATCATATTGAATGTGTAAGTCCTTTAAACCTCATCCTCACCATCCTGATCATAACAGGCAGCGAACACTACATGTATTTATGTGTAGCATGCTGGATGTCACACTCAATGGGTATAATAACTCCTGACAAGGTTGAACCGAACACTTTGTAGTGACAGCAGTTAATAAAACAGCACAATGCTCTCAGGATAATAATATGGGAAGTCAAGATCTTGAAGGCGATATCATATTGAAGATCCTCCATAAGGCGCTGCCGAGGAGATGTATATTAGCATGTTAATCGTGATTGACAATCCATATTTGTCTGCGCACACTTGTTTATGTTTGGAGGAGTTAACATCAAATCCTGGTGTGTCAGCCGGAGTGATCCGCAGATCAATAGCTCCCTGACAATGTTCACTATATAGAAGACTAGAATCAGGGAGTTGTCTATAGAGAAGGGACAAATCTATCATCTATCTATCTATCTATCTATCTATCTATCTATCTATCTATCTCCTATCTATCTATCTATCTATCTATCTATCTATCTAGTCACCCCTATGTGCTTGAAAATGGCGAAGATTATTCGCTGAAACTTTGCTCCGGTATCTTTTGTATGCTGCACTGTGTTATTTGTTTGGATTCATACACTTTTTGATCACATGGAATAAATTAAAATTTTTTATTGTCATCTACAAGTGCTGTGGATTATCCTTTGCATATCTATCTATCTATCTATCTATCTATCTATCTATCTATCTATCTATCTATCTACAGTATCTATATCAGGAACTCTTGCAGCACTCCAAGATAAGGTGAAAACAAATGTGTTTTTATTCCATAAATGCCAAATTCACATGCGTGTTGCATGTTTGTTTTCACCTTATCTTGGAGTGCTGCAAGAGTTCCTGATACATATTGAAGTTGGAGGGTCTGTTTTATCTATCTATCTATCTATCTATCTATCTATCTATCTATCTATCTCCTATCTATCTATATCCTATCTATCTATCTATCTATCTATCTATCTATCTATATCCTATCTATCTACTTCCAATACATGCACACTGTTAACAGATCCCCATCACATCCTGCACACATGACTAGGACCTACAGTAACTATTCTCCAGTGTGACAAGTTAGACTGCCCTTTGGCTGTAGTGCTATGTGTCTGCAGAAAGGAGCTTGCAGGTGCAACTAAAAAGAAATAGGGACCAAACCCCCCCAATCTATGGGGTCCCATATGACCTTAGTTGTTCCTACAAATCTGGAATGTGACATCTATATATCTATCTATGGAGATGCGCAGGAAAATGTAAAGAAACAAGACCTTTGCCTTTGATTGTTGCAAATGAGCTGAAGGGAAATCACTTTGTACAAACAAATCTTTATTTAAGTAACTCTCTGTACACGTAATCTTACCCGAAAAAACAAATGAAGCCAAGTGCACCTGGGGTTGTAGAGGTTGCAGTCTATCTACATCCGGATCAAAGAGGGCGATCAATACATCAGAATGCCAAAGTTATTAGCTGCTAAAGTGGTTATCTTCCCCAGAAATATAGATCTTGTGTCAGAAATATAAAGCAGAAAAGCATTAGGAAAATGTTCTCCCCATTCCGCCTCTAATGCGCTGTGTATTAGTGCAGGCAAACTCCGGGGTCTCACAGTAACTATCAGGCTGTACAATGCAGATAATGTAATGAGGGTCCCTCAGTAATGTCACCCATATTGCACTGATCAATAACAGTGTGAACTATGACTGAAAAAGAAAAGGTCAATAAGCTAATGAACCAGTAACAAGGTAATTACTTTTACTAGTGAAATGAGATTATTTTGTTACTTAATTATATTGTCAATTAAATGGAAACATTTATTGATACAGAGATACATGTATGGGGCTATATTATAATAAAAGTGGACTGCTAACCCATCTGAATGGGCACGGAAGGTCACAATGTTGGCTACTGCTGTCTTATCACAGGAAAGGGAAATCATCACCTTGTCTACTAGTAAGCAAACCATAGGGGTACTATAGGAAAATGTAGTATGGTATTGATGCCAGTCCTCGCTGGGTTGTGGTTGATTATATATACAAAGTATCAAATGTGCACGGGTGTGTAAAATATGCAAAGTGTATATAAGCATTTAAAGTATGAAAAATATACAAGCACACAAAGTATGTATAGTAGGCAAGCATACAAGTAGTGTATAAAGAACATGCAAAATATGCAAGTATACAAAGTATAAAAGCACATAAAGTATACAAGTATACCCAGTGTATAAGCACATAAAGCTTGCAAAGTATGCAAAGTATACAAAGGATAAAAGCACAAAGAGGAAGATTTATGCCTTCTCCCTAGTGTACACATGCCCAAATCCTTGATCACCTAATGGGTGGGTGGGTGGGTGGGGCAACAAGGCGGAGAACCTGATTTATTAAGGTTTACACATGGAAATAGGCTTAAACCAGGAAAAAATCTACACCCGCTCTGAGCAGGTATTAATTTTTGCCCAATGAATGCGCCGGGTACAGGGCCGGCCATCTGTACTAAGAGGCATACAAAAAGGGGAAGGGGCATTATTTAAGACTGGCGTATGAATACCCTCAAAGGGTATGCAAAGCATAACATTGTGCAAAGTATTCATTATATACAAGGTATATAGATACTAAGTATCAAAAGTACTGTATACAGACTCGTGAGCAGACAGCCACTGATCAGGCTAGTAGAGTGGGGGTCTCAAGTGGGATGTCTATGTCTTATAAAAGAGATATCTAGGCCCTGCCAAAGTGAGAATAAATTGAATTATATGAATTTACCATTAACATGGATCAGGTTTAGACTACAAGTTGATAAAGTGAAAAAGTCACATCATAAAATACTATCATATAGTATAATATTATTTCATTCTAGAATTATATTAAATGAAATATATTATATATACAGTATATATATTCACTTTTTCGCTTTTCGCAAGCTTTGAAGATCCCTAGCACTGTCATTGGGAGCTGATAGATAGATAAAGAGATAGATAGATAGATAGATAGATAGATAGTAGATAGTAGATAGATAAATAGATAGATAGATGATAGATATCACTCATTTTTTCAAAAGCTTTGAAGATCCCCAGCACTGTCATTGGGAGCTATTAGATAGATAGGAGATAGATAGATAGATAGATAGATAGATAGATAGATAGATAGATAGATAGATAGGAGATAGATAGAAAAGAGATAGATAGATAGATAGATAGATAGATAGATAGATAGATGATAAATAGATAGATAGATAGATAGATAGATAGATAGATAGATAGATAGATATCACTTATTATTCACATGCTTTGAAGATCCCCAGCACTGTCATTGGGAGCTATTAGATAGATAGATAGATAGATAGATAGATAGATGATAGATAGATAGATAGATAGATAGATAGATAGATAGGAGATAAATAGATAGATAGATAGATAGATAGATAGATAGATAGATGATAGATAGATAGATAGATAGATAGATAGATAGATAGATGATAGATAGATAGATAGATAGATAGATAGATAGATAGATAGGAGATAAATAGATAGATAGATAGATAGATAGATAGATAGATAGATGATAGATAGATAGATAGATAGATAGATAATAGATAGATAGATAGATAGATAGATGGATAGATAGATAGGAGATAGATAAATAGATAGATAGATAGATAGATAGATAGATAGATAGATAGATATCACTTATTATTTGCAACCTTTGAAGATCCCCAGCACTGTCATTGGGAGCTATTGTTGTGTCAACCATGGAGCTTCAAAAGAGCAGAAATCAATGAGCCAATAGACCCGTCTAATCATCGGCACGACTGAGATATGACATTCCGAGCATGAATATGCCATATGTAATTTCCGTAGGATTTCTTTACCCTTTAATAACAAAGGGCTAAAGACATCACAATACACTTGTGAAGCCGAGAAAGAGAAAAGAAGACGTAAAGGGAGATGCTTTCTAAAAACCCCATCTTAAATCCCATGAAATTAATGTTTAACTGAAGGATTTGCTGCTCATCTATTTGGCTCGGGAGCCTGCGGCAAGATTAGGTTTGACTCATGTTCGAACAACTGGAGGAAATCAATGGGTTTTTCTTTATTAATAATTAAAAGGCCAAAGCAGACATCCAAGTGATTAAAATCGGATAGATAATTATATTCATGTAGCATTTTAAACTGGGGAAAATACATTAGGAAACATCAGAAGGGGGAAACTAAACAGGAAGCGAATGTGAATAGGTATTAGCTGGAGATATATACCTGAGAACAGGCCGATCTGGACACCGTCTACATAAAATCATCACCCATCTGTCTATCTGCATACCATGTTTGATAAATATGCACCTATGTGTCTATGTGTGACCACTTCATCTATGAAGGGTTTTACTAGCACGTTGCAATGTGGTATCATAAGAAACTGGAATCCTTAAAGGGGTATTATATAGGAAAATAGAATCCTTCAAGGGGTATTCTCATGTCAAAGAGTTAACTACTATCCACAGAATAGGAGAGATAACCTCCTGATTGCTGGAGGGCCGAGCACTGAACTTCTTAATAATTCCAAGCACCATAGTGAATGAAGGAAGCAGTGACCACATACCTGGGGTGTATTTACCTTGTTCAGGACACAATTTGCATTTGTTGTTGGGATCTGTTACGGTAGCTGCAGTCAGACCCCACTGATCAACATGTTATCTACTATTAGTATGTGAAATTGAAATACCCCTTTAAAGGGGAATACCCCCCCCGGAAAAAAATATATTATTAGTTTTGATTTATTTATTTATTTATTTATTTAATCAATTGTCATCAGAAAGTTTTGTAAATCTGTAAATTATCTATATTTAAAAATCTAAAGCCTTCAAGCACTTATCAGCTGCTGTATGCCCTGCAGGAAGAAAAAATTTCTTTCCAGTCTGACACACTGCTCTCTGCTACCACCTCTGTCCATGTCAGGAACTGTCCAGAGCAGTAGCAAATCCCCTTAAAAAAACTATAGTGCTGTGGACAGTTCCTGACATGGACAGAGAAGGCAGCAGAGAGCACTATATCAGACTGGAAGGAATACACCAATTCCCGCTGGGCACACAGCAGCTGATAAGTATGGGAAGACTTGAGATTTATAAATAGAAGTAAATTACAAATCTGTATAGTATTGTGGTACCACTTAGGATTTGCCGGAGTACCCCTTTAAATAAATTCAAGGAAAGGTAAGAATGAACACATCTGTATATGATAATGTACTAATTTCCTTTGCTTTGTTACAATGACCTTACCCACCTATATAAAGGCATACCATAGAAGTAAACTATATAAAATGGACACTAAAATGGCAGCGTATACAACACACAACCTTATAAACTATGCAACAAACCAAAAAGTAACTATTTGCATTAGATTCATTATCACCCATTCCCAGGTGGTCGGCCCTGGTTTGTGTAGGCGAAGGGCAAATTAAAAAAAATATATAGTAATTAAAAATGAATCAAAGGCATGCAAATTTCAAAGGCACGGTTTGTTTGATCGTCGTGTAAATTAATTTAGGGGGGATTTTTTCTTTTTCTTTTTTTTTTTCGTTTTTATGCCCGTTGTGCCCTTAATAGCTAAAAATCCATAGAAACTGGGAAGAATGTTAGGACTCAAGGTATTTAAAGCCTGAATTAAGAAGCGCCCAGGGAATAAACATAGTCTTGTTACAGAAAAATGTACTCTGTGATCTCGGTCTTTGAGTTGAAAGGAAAAAAGGGCATCAAAAGAGCAGAGTTTATCACACTTGCCATTTGGGACTGTGCTAATCAGCAGAGGAAAACAGAAGCACATTCATCTCCGCACCGGCTCGCCACCAGTATAATCTCTGAAACACCCACTGCTCTGATAAAAAAAAAAGCCACTTTAGCCCAATGCTGGTATAAGACCAAGCAATTCATGTAACAAAGCTCCTGTTATTTCCAATAGTGGCTGGCTATATAGAATGCTCCCATCTGCTATATAGTTTTTATCATCTCTCACTTTCAACATTTTTCTTTTGTGTCGCTTTTCACCCCACTGTTTACAAAGGACTCATTTCCATCACTTTCAGCAAGGTTAGGCATTCTGCCTTGCTCCTTGATGTGAATGTTCTTCACCCCTCCGCTGGTCCTGTAATGTGCTGAAATTACTTTACTAGACTTCAGATAACGGTACCCCGCCTGAGACGGCACATGTGTTTTTTTTTTCCTTCAAATTGTTTAGGTTTTGGCTCTCAATTATTAAACAGAGCACAATCCTTCTTACTTTTACAAAGCATAATATGTAGGGTATAGAAGTTAGTGGAAAGTTACTAGTAGGGCCATTTGGCAGCCATATGTCATCTAAAATTATAGGGTATTATATGGGCAAATTGTAATATATATATATATATATATATATATACACAGTATATATATATATATATATATATATATATATATATATATATATATGAGGAAAACTTTCTAGTTTCCTAGTTTCTGGACTGTGACCCTGCTGTTCCCTTACAACAGTGCACACTCTTTCATACAAACCCCATTGCTTGCAGGCTTAGGAGAGACCAACTGCCAGTACTTCCTGGAGATTACAATTGAACTGAGCATGCCTGGTCCACCTTAGTGGCTCATAACAAAGGGAAGTTATCAAAACAAAGCAGGCACATGGGGGGCTATTAACCCATAGCTGCACCAGGACGTTATTTAACGTCCTCGTGCCGCTATGGGAGTTCAGAGGGGGGTCGCGCGGCGACCACCCTCTGAACTGCCGCGATCCCGGGTGCCGCGAGTAGCCCGGGCTCGCGGCTATTAGCGGGCACGGTCCGATCGCCGTGCCCGCTAATTAAGTACTTAGAAGCAGCTGTCAAAGTTGACAGCTGCTTCTAAATACTTGCGGTTATACATCCCTGGTGGTCTAGTGGGGGGATCGCCCCCCTGCGGCGCGATTGCGGGGGGGCGATCCCTGCATCCATACCGGGCCGGGGTCTGCTCCGTAATGGCGCTGATCCCGGCTCGGCATTCTATTGCTTTTGGCTGCAGCAGCCAAAAGTAATAGAACACCGATCTCATGGATTCATGCAGTATAACTATACTGCATGGATCTCTATGAGAGATCAGAGTGCATATACTAGAAGCCCCCCAGGGGGGCTTCTAGTATATGTCTAAAGTAAAAGAAAAAAGTATTTTTAATAACACAAAACCCCCTCCCCTAATAAAAGTCTGAATCACCCCCCTTTCCCCATTTTATAAATAAAAATAAATAAATAAATTAATAAACAAACATGTTTGCTATCGCCGCGTGCGTAATCGCCCGAACTATTAATTAATCACATTCCTGATCTCACACGGTAAACGGCGTCAGCACAAAAAAATCCCAAAGTGCAAAATTGCGCATTTTTGGTCGCATCAAATCCAGAATAATTGTAATAAAAAGCGATCAAAAAGTCATATATGTGCAATCAAGGTACCGATAGAAAGATCACATCATGGCGCAAAAAATGACACCTCACACAGACCCATAGACCAAAGGATAAAAGCGCTATAAGCCCGGGAATGGAGCGATTTTAAGGAACGTATATTGGTTAACAACGGTTTGAATTTTATACAGGCCATCAGATACAATATAAGTTATACATGTTACATATCGTTTTAATCGTAACGACTTGAGGAACATGCATAACAAGTCAGTTTTACCCCAGGGTGAATGGCGTAAAAACACATTTCCCCCAAATAAAAGAAATGCGTTTTTTTTTTCAATTTCACCACACATATAATTTTTTTCTGGTTTCCCGGCACATTTTAGGCAAAAATTACATCTGCCTTAGCAAAGTACAATTAGTTGCGCAAAAAATAAGGGCTCATTTGGGTCTCTAGGTGGAAAAATGCAGGCGCTATGGCCTTATATACACGAGGAGGGAAAAACGAAAACGCAAAAATGAAAACTGGCTGTGTTCCCTAAGGGTTAAAGGAGAAGTCTGGCCATTTATTTTTATTTTTATTTGGGTGCTGGCAAGGGCAGGGGGAAACTTAATACAGAATCCTAACTTACCTCTCCACATGCCCATGCCGTGCCACCACACTGGCTCCAGGACCCCAACCGGAAGGCATTATTCCCCAAGTGATGATTATGTCAAGATGAGGGAGAAAATGCCTTCCCAGATGATAGATTGCATCCTCAGCCAATCAGTGACTGCAGCAACGTCCCATTCCACTGAGTGGCTGAGTGGGCAGTCAATCAACCTGGTTGTGAGATCAGCTGAGAGAAGATCCCGCATCCCAACAGGGCTCCGGGAGTAGCAATACAGTTCTGGCGAGGCACGGGGAGAGGTAAGTTAAAAAAAAGTTTTAGAAATGCCTGTACAAGTTTTTTTTTTTTTTTATGACACAACTGCTATAAGTGAGTATGAGGTGCAATACCAGACAAAGCCTATTGATGAGGGGGGAAATTATATTTGAGAGGGGGAAAAAAATAATATGATGTTACAATATTTAATGTTTATCCTCTTTAGTTTTTCTTTTGTTTACTTCATATTTCTATTATGATTAATGACATGTTTCAATGGTTCTAAGTAACATAAATTCTTACTTTTATATTTTTATTATTGCATAAAAAGTGTAAAAATAAGGTTTGTTTTACGGGCATGAAATTATATATTTAACTGCTAATCCTGAATATGATGGCAGCTGCCGATATCAATGCTAAGTACCGGTTACTACGCCTTTGTTGTGGGCATAACAGTGTAAAGGTGAACCAATGTGAGGGTTCCCGCCAATCTGGAAGAATGTATCAATTAAGGAGCTTATTCTTGCAATAAGTGAATAACCTGTGTTTGTTTAAATAACAGGCCTCTGGCACACACCGCCATGACTCCTTGCCAAGAATGACAATTTACAGTAACTCCCGGGCCCGGTGTTGGTACTTACACAGCACCTCACTAGGATCGGGGGTTTAGCTGTAAAATGCTTTCAGAGAAACCCATAATTATACATAATATTCAAATCCTGGGAATAAAAGAATACAGTGTACTCCAAAAATGAAAGAGAGAGACTCGCCTCGGCTTGTATTTTTTAGCATTTGATGTATATCGGATAATTATTAATTCCAAGGATCCCCACTAGTTTTTCTTGTATTGAGGCTGGCCATGCCAGGTCAGCTGATTTGTATAGCATGTACTATATGGCACTAACAATCTAACGCCCATAGATTAGGGATTAGAAACTGTTGGTCATCCAGTTGTTGTAAAACTACAATTCCCATCATGCCTGGACAGCCAAAGCTTTAGTTTTCAAGCAAATAAACTTCAGTTTGGCACTGTGGAAACCACGGCGGTGTACGTAGATAGTAACAAGTTTAGTATAGTAAAGTTTTAGCTTTGGCTGTCCAGGCATAGTGGGAATTGAAGTTTTGCAACAACTGGAGGACTGATGGTTCCCCATCCCTACCATAGATTATCCTATTAAGATATAAATATATATATATGGGGATATCAATGAGATCACTGTAGCCATGTGCATAGGCATTCATGATTTTAATCTTCTAACCTTTGCTGCCTACTTAGATGCCCTTTTCAGAGAGGATACCTATGTGCCTATACATGAAACTCAATGACCCATCATGCCTCCTATTTTACGGCCCCCTTTACCCTGCCATTATATGATGCAGTATTCAGCATGAAGGGTCAAGCACTTTGCTGGGTCTGCAGTCAGTAACAGATTTCTTGAACTGAAATTAATACGGAGCAATTAGTCGTTGAGATTATGCAAAAGCCGAACCATTTGGAATTGGCCTCCCTTGTAATATCGCTGCAAGAAAGAAACTCCATAAAGAAGTCAGCATGGGTTATTGTTAACTGCACTGTTGGGAAGTGAGTGGCGAGTTACAGTAAGGGCACGGCGCGGGAATTTAATTAAACTGGAGCCGACAGAATCCATCAAACCCTCCCATTGTGTTTATACCGAGGTTATTAATTACCGACCCACTACTACTCTTATGTAAAAACATGTCATCGATTTCACCGCCCGGGACACTGACCGCTGTCTGCAAGTCTGGGTATTAACTGTGTGCATACCAATGTGTACAATACTCCTGTTATATAAATCTCCCGGCTGTTGCACAACAATAACAAGGTCAGCGGTTTTCAAGTTGTGACTATTCTGTTGTGGAGAAACTACAACTCTCAGAATGCTTGGAAATGTAGTTTTGTAAGAGCTGGAGAAAAAGACTAATATGTTAGGTTAAAGGAGAAGTCTGGGGATTTAGAAAAACTGGCAGCCGGCAGGGGCAATTTGATCGGGAGTAGGCACTTACCTCTCCCCATTGCCTGTGGTGGGCGGCGGGACTGGCCTCGGGACCCTGCTGGGCTCCGTCATCTTCAGGATGTACATGTCACAACCCAGCTGATGGACTGGCCACTCAGCCAGTCAGTAACTGGGGCGGTCACTGATTGGGCATCAGGTCCATCAGTCGGGACAGGCATTATCTTGACGTTGTAACAACTTGGGGGAAAATGATTTTTGGCGGGGGTCCTGAGGCTGCTCCTGCTGCTCACAACAGGCATAGGGAGAGGTAAATTTCCCCCTGTCCCTGCCAGCTTCAAGTTTTCAAAATCCCCAGACTTCTCCTTAAAAGCTGGAAAGTCCCAGTTTGGAGACCACTATTGTAGTTTAAAGAGGTTATCCACGCTAAGCAGCTTCCTCCCCGAAACAGCGTCTCTCCTGTTCTAAGTTTGGGTGTAGTTTTACAGTTCAGTTCCATTGAAGTAAATTAGGATGAAATGTAATACCACACACAACCTGAGGACAGAGGTGGTGCTGTTTTGGCAAGCATATGGCTTTTTAAAGCTTTAGATATCAGGGCCTGTGAGTTGTAGTTTTATTCCATCTGAAGAGCCCCAGGTTGGAGATCAATGTTTCAGGCTAATGACCCCCAGCTTATGGCTCTATGGCCTGCAGGTGTCAGGACATGCTGAGAGTTGTAGTTTTGCAACAGATGAGGAGCTGTAAGTTGGAGAGTGCTTTATTAGGACATTGAATCATATTAAAGCATTAAAGCAAGCCTGATCTGCTTGTTTAGTTGGAAAAGTCTTTAAAGTTGCTGCCTGCTTTGTGTTTATACACAAATGTCCTTGCCTACATTTCTTTGTTGTTCAACACAACCCAAAATGTATGTAACAAGATGACTGCCCGAAAAAAAAAAAAACACATTATTCTGATACACTTTGTCAGGAGTTGTTTGTGCTATTTGTGTCTGGACACCCAGTGGTTGTGATAGGCATTGCAATTGGGTGTCTTGCTCGCATGTTGTGATACTGTTTTGAATCATTTTCTTAAAAAAATTGTATTATTAAAAATTTAATGGAAGGTAGAGTGGACACATCTCTATATTATTTTTTGAAAAATACTATAATGGAAAACTATCAGCAGGAAAACTATCTAACATGCTGATATGTCCCTATAGTGCACAGGTGCTAAGGATGAAGGTATTTAGGCAGTATGGTGCGCAAGAGATGTAGTCCTACCCCCAGTGCACCAAACTGGTTCATTAGCATAAAGATTAAACTCCTAATACCTCAACACTCCATGCTTTCCCTTCAAGTATTCTGATTTTCCATTAAGGAAATTCAGTCCAGAACTGTAGCAGGTTAGGAAAACCCTGGACAGGCTGCAATGCACATGACAACCACTGGGTGGCCACACCAAGACTTACATATAGCACAAACATCTCCCAACAGAGCACCATGAACTCATCTCGTGCTACTCATCTGAAAACATGATGAGCCAAAAGGAAGGGTAAGGGAGGACACATCTGCAGACGTATTCTGAGACTATGGTCACTATGGATACCTCCATACATCCTATCAGCCATCCGTCAGAATGTTTTTATGAAAAGCATCACAACATATTGCTAATCAAAATGCCAGGTGTTGCACACCGAGAAACTTTTCCTATAGCGGACCCAAGATAGAGACACAGCAACACTGCGCCATCTGGTCAGACATCAGTGGGAACATTCTGGCAGCAGCTTGCTACAGATGTAGTGGAGCTGAATATGTCGTTCTACTCACTGGGGCAGTGCAGTTGGGTTTACCTTGAGTATTGTGCAGAGTTATACTGTGATGTGATGATTTTCAAATGCCAAACTCAGCTATGATATACATGATATACATGTTCCATGCTTCACATACTATAAATTGCACCAACAACCCTCTACAGAGCCTTCTTAGCTCAGACCCCCAGACGAAGGCAACGAAACGCGCGTCGGGGTGGTGGCGTCCTGGAGGATACACACTATATTTTACTGCAAAAGGTATCTGACTAGCTGGATCTCTAGATGTGGTGGGGCAATAATATTAAATGAAGGGTGGATAAGAGATTTACTAACTGGTTGTAGGTAACTCCATGAATTGAATGCACTAGCACTTTATTTTTAACATATTTATTATGGTGTCCTATTGTATGATATTTTGGAATATATCCCCCTGTTATGTGATGTAGGTTGTTGGTCAGGGATTCCAGCACATGTGATTTGGTCACAATTGAAACACCTCCAGGATAGTCGCCGTTCTTTTTAATGTTTGGTTTGTCTCTCTTTTTTATATGAATTGTTTTAATATATATTCAATAAAGATATAAAAGTTTTTTGCTACAAAAAATCAGCATCTGTTCTCTTTTTTGGTTGTAGTCTATAGTAGCTGTAGTAGCAGTATAACAACTGTTTGCAATAGACCTGAATTGATTGATACGTGTGCTTTACAGGAACGCAGGCATTGCAGATAGACAAAACCGTGTATTCAGCTCTTATATGAACAGACTGGACAAGCTTATAGAATTGTTGTTTATATATATACAGTATAGTAAACTTGGTGGAGGCTGAGTATTGTTTATCAGTATAACCGCCTCAGCACTGAAAGCCTTATTCATTGGTATTTATGCTGCAGTATGGAATCAGTATTGTCGTTTTACAATGTTGCAATTTAGTTTAATGTAAACCATTTGGCATTTACCAACAAGACCATTGTACCTGGATAGATAGATAGATAGATAGATAGATAGATAGATAGATAGATAGATAGATAGATAGATAGATGGTGGAGACTTGAAATTGCAATAAAAAATTCTATAGGAAATAAAGTTGTGGTATCGCGAACCATTTAGGCGATAAATTATTAGAAGTAAAGACTAAGTGTGCGCCCTCCACTCTATTAATCCTCATAATAAGGAATCATTGTGGTGCGGAGCGGTAAACACTGTAATTACGGTACGTTGGCGGCCTCTGTACTTTTCGCTGTAATTAACCCCAAGTACTTTTTATTCTCGCAGAAAAGTGCCGTCATTATAGGAAATCCCAGCGTAAACCACAACTTCCTAAATAAAGAACCTTAAATTATTTATATTCTATACACATTAGTTTATCAACACCGGGCAGACCCCCCACCCCCACCCGGTGACCCCCGATTATACAGAAATAATAAGATTACAGCCTTGCCGTCACCAGGACTGGTAAAACTAATTATGGTAAGCTATAATTGGCTAATCAGAGGAAAAGGACAGCTCAGCAGATCTCCCGGCTCATTAGAATAGGTGGGTTATTCAATGACTTGTACGAGTCATTCATGGACTTGTGGTGAAATGTGTATTAAGCTTTCCTGAAAGGAAAATTGTTGCACATTCACTGTCACGGCATGAGCCCGGCAAACACCGGCGACGTCCTTAAGTCAATTAGTGGGACAAGAGGCGGCTAGGCCACAGGAAGCCTTTAACTTGATCATTTCATTTTAGTATGCCTTTTCCATTTTAGTAAAAGCTTTGTTCTCCTCGCGACCTCCACTCCGAAAAAAAGCCAAGGTGAATGATCTCATATGAGACTGTATGCCAACTTTTACAAATTGGCAGCATGGTTACAGTACAATCATTCATCTATACAAATATCATTCATTCACCTAGGACGGCACGTCTCGGGATAATCAAGCCTTCCCAATTAGCCGCCTATCTATCAGAGCCTCAATGGCTAAAAAATGACTGTAAGAGATGATTGGTGTCCTGCACGATCTGGAGCCAACATAAAATATATAATAAAAATGTAAAACCGTGACCTTAGGTCATAGTTATGGACACAAAAAGTTCTTTTTATTGAATGCTAATCAACCTTATAAATATATTACATTCATTATTACTGGTTATACTCTAGAGCTGCAATCACAATTCTGCAGTCTTTAGAGTTCTGATGTCATATGCACCATCTACCCTCCTTTATCATTTCAACGTGGATGCGGTTTAAGATGGAGTTTTATAAGGGTGGTTTGCCTGGAATACCCAAATCTAAGAACTTATCAGTATGGTCAGTGATTGGTGGAACAAGCAAAACTGGAAGTATTGGTCCAGTGGGCCGGAGGAGGTGAGTATAGTATGTTTATTATATAAGTACAACCCCAAGCCTAGGAGCATATTTAGATTTTGCTTGGAGAACCTCTTAAAGTGACTCTGTATCTACAAACCAAACCCCTAGGACCATCCATTTGATTAAAGTAAATCCTTAAAAGTTGTGTCTTTAAAATGTTCCCGGTGCCTTGGTTAGAGCAAAAAATGATCTTTTAGGCTGGGTTCACACTATATATATTTCAGTCAGTATTGTGGTCCTCATATTGTAACCAAAACCAGGAGTGGATTAAAAACACAGAAAGGATCTGTTCACACAATGTTGAAATTGAGTGGATGGCCGCCATATAACAGTAAATAACGGCCATTATTTCAATACAACAGCCGTTGTTTTAAAATAACAGCAAATATTTGCCATTAAATGGCGGCCATCCACTCAATTTCAACATTGTGTGAACAGATCCTTTCTGTGTTTTTAATCCACTCCTGGTTTTGGTTGCAATATGAGGACCACAATACTGACTGAAATATACCTAGTGTGAACCCAGCCTTAATCTGCAGCGCTGTGTCCTAGAGTGTCTGTGCCTCAGGTCTGCTATGCCTCTGCTTTCTTCCTCCCCACCCTTCTCATCATTAGGAACACCCCCAGACAGGATAACTATTCAGCGCTGCAGATTAAAAGAGCGTTTTTTGCTCTAACCAAGGCACCGGGAACATTTTAAAAGACACAACCGATAACCATTTACTCTCATCGTACAGATGGTACTTTGAGTTTGATGGGGTGGGTTGGTGGATAGGGATGGTCCGAACCCTCTAAGGTTCGGGTTCGTATGAACCTGAACGCTCGCCATCAGATTCCCGCTGTCTGCCCGCTCTGTGCAGTGGGTGGATACAGCGGGAGGACCGCCTGGAAAACTAGGATATAGCCTATGGCTATGGCTGTATCCCAGTTTTCCAGGCGGTCCTCCCGCTGGATCCGCCCGCTGCACGGAGGTGGGCAGACAGCGGGAATCATTACCGAGGGTTCGGGTTCGTACGAACCCGAACCAAACTCGGTTCGGACCATCCCTATTGGTGGATACAGAGTCAGGTTAAGCTAAACCAGTTAAAATACTTGACAGGTCTACATGGTCTTATATAAGTTTTATATGTAAAAAATATATAAGACAGTGGTGCAACATCGAGGGCCTACAAAAGACTAGTATGCTTTGGCCATTGCATCTGATATAGACTGATGTACATGGAAGTGCACTACAGTATTAACCTTCCATGGCACCCTATGCACTGGTGTAGGGCACCATAGGAAGTACATTGATGACCAGGGATTCCTGTCAAAACCAGTAGCCTAGTTTACTGTATAGTATATGGGACTGACACTTTGCAGCGCCATTCAATGACTACAATGCATTACTACTGCTGGGACAGAACAGGAAAAAAATGGAACCCCAAACTGTTGCCTGAGTTATCTTTCATTGCAAGGGATTCTGGTGATTTTATGGGTCAGATACTGAACTACAAGGTGTATACCACCACTAGGTGGCACTAGAGTCTTTACTCTTAAGGGGAGCTAATTTACATACCCATTTCCCACGGAGCATTGCTTAACCTGGTTCGCTGCCTGTGCCATCTAGAAGTCTCCATAAGGAGATAAACCCCCTAAATTCCTATACACTCCAATAAAGTTGTTACAAAAAATAGACAGTAAGTTTGTATTCAGTTTTTCATTTAGATATGTATAGATTGTTGATGGCCTCAAGTTGTATGGAAGCTTCCTCATGGTGGTTTTCCATGTCTCCGAGTTAATATTAGATGTTATTGAATTGATTTCAGCGTATAAACTAAGTTTACTCTGTAAGGCAAGAGGTTATATTTATGCCTCTGGTTTTACTACATGCAATTTTGTTGCTAAGCATCATATATCCCTCGGAACCTTAGAAAAGTAGTGTCTGCTGATGGTGGAGGCAAAGATCTTTCATCATACTGATAATCTCCCAGTAGGGTACAGAAAATCACTTGCAGCATCGCCATAACACCTTTAATTTTTCATGTTCAATGCATTTTTTTATTGCTCATCTAAGAAGCTGCCACTTTTAACTGTAAATGTTTTAATATTACTCATTTTTACTACTACATTCTCATCTAGCTGCAGTACATCAGCTGTCATTGATCATTATTTTTATGCCAGGAGCACCTTGCTGTGATCTTTAACTTGCCCGGTAAACGCTCCCGGATCTGACTGGGCTCCGATGTTTTTACCTGCAGTTAAATTACCTTGGAATCTTAGAATTGTTCTAAAGCAGCGAGAAGATATAAGAAGCAACAACAAATCAAAAACTGGGAAGGGGAAAGCAAATTAAAAAAAAGTTATACGAAAGAAGTTACAATTTATAACCTGTAATACATCACAGAATGTTAAAAGATTATAAACTGAAGACCACACTAAGGATTACGTTATCTGTACATGACATTGGGCTGTTCCTAAGGGCCCTATTACAGCATTCGGCCGATTATCGATCCGTGTAATAGAGACAACAATCAGCCGATGAAACGATCATCTGCTTATTGATTCTTTAGGCCCTGATCTAAAATCTTCGGGTGCCGACTGCGCATCGCTACGTGTAGTAGCTGACAATTCAACAAACCGTTTTTACATTACCCATCCACGCTCCAGGGCTCCTCCTGCTCTCTGTATGCTTCCTCCCCAGTTCGGAGCGCTGCAGCTTCAGAGCCTGTCTACTAAGACAGGCCGTTCAGCCAATCGCTGGCCACGGAGGTCCCGGCTAGTAATTAAGTGAGCAGTCTGTCAACTCTGACCGGTTGCTCTGAAGCTGCAGTGCGGGGGAATGGGGAGGAAGCATGCAGAGAGCCCTGGAGCGTGAATGGGTAATGTAAAAACGCTTTTGGCAAAAGCTGCACGGACATTGCTAACGATGTCCATGCAGCCCTTGGTAAACGATTATCAGATGATTAATAGACCCAGCAAACGAGCGCTGATCTAACAGTATTACAGTATTGATCGGCCCGTGCAATAGGACCCTAAGGTTTGTAGCAGTGAACGAAGTAATGATAAAATAATCAGAACCAAAACTCTTTTGGCTAAAACTTTGGTTAGTACTAGAGATGACTGGAGCATGCTCGTGTGTTTGCTTAACATTTAAATATCAATGGCTGACGAAGTTGGATGCAGCCCTAGGGAGTCCTGGAAAACACGGAGACAGCAATAAGCTGTGAGGAGCAGCCTGAGATGAACAATTGTTGCAATATTTAGCTTTAATCTTTTGGGATATGTTTATGTGGCTACCTACTGGTTATAATGACAATTGGTAGCATGTCTATATCCTGGACATGCACAAATAATACTAGTTCTTATATGAATTCCATAGCTAAATAGATAAATTTTCGATTAATGTTGGTTAAAGTGACTCTGTACCCACAATCTGCCCATCCCAAACCGTTTGTACCTTCGGATAGCTGTTTTTAATACAAGATCTGTCCTGGGGTCTGTTTGGCAGGTGATGCAGTTATTGTCCTAAAAAAAACCTTTTAAACTGGCAGCCTTGTGCCAAACTGAGCCTAGAGTGTCTATGGATTAGCCTGGCACACCCTCTCTGTCCTCCTCCCCACCCTCCTCATCATTAGGAATGCTCCAGGCAGGTATTTTCCTATTCATCAGCTGTGTGAATACTGCACATGGGTGGGGAGGAGGGACGGAGGGGTGGTGCAAGGTTAGGGCACAGATACCCTAGGCCACGGCCGTTTGGCACAGGGCTGCAAGTTTAAAAGTTTTTTTTTTTAGGACAATAACTGTATCACCCACTGAATGGACCCCAGCTATCTGAAGGTACAAGTGGTTTGGGGGGGACAGATTGTGAGTACAGAGTTACTTTAAATGTTGTATGGGGGCTCCCAACTCTCCCAATCAGGCCACATGGAGTTGGAATTCAACATGCCTAATGCTTTGGTTCTCAGAGAGGAAATAATTCCCCATTGGGGGTGTTAGGAGGATTAGCTAGAGGCCCAACAATCTAAATTGTATGACCATCTTACAACTTGTTGACAGTGTCATATAGAAAGAAGTAATATGTCCCTATTGTTTCACACAATATTGAAATCAGATTTTTTTTTAAAAGTGAAGTGTGTATGTATGCAGAAATCATCATGGTTTCCACATCAAGAGTAGAGATGAGCGGATTTCCCGAAGTTCGGGTTCGTATGAACCTAAACTATCGGCATCTGACTCCCGCTGTCTTCCGGCTCCGTGCAGCGGGTGGATACAGCCTAAGGAACGCCTAGAAAACTGGGATACAGCCTATGCCAATGGCTGTATCCCATTTATCTAGGCGTTCCTTAGGCTGTATCCACCCGCTGCACGGAGCCGGAAGACAGCGGGAGTCAGATGCTGATAGTTCAGGTTCATACGAACCCGAACTTCGGGAAATCCGCTCATCTCTAATTAAGAGCCACGTGGTTTATTCCCATGTCCTTATAGTTTTACAACAACCGATGAGCTATAAAGCAATGGTTTATCCATATGAATACTCATGAAATCACCACTATCCAACTTGTAGAGTAAATAAGGACACTATTAGAGGTCGCATACTCTGCGTCTTCACGTCCTGACATGATCTATAATTTTAGATGTGCAGACTCTTCCACATTCTTATCTAAAGACCTAAAGGATTGGGAATAAATGTCTGCAATTCACCCGGCAATCACTCATCGAGCTATATCGTCTGTTTATTTTCCCAATGACCCAACATCAAGTTCTCAATCCAGGTGTTGGGGGAATAAACCTGACATGTTCTTCACTTCCTCTGCTTTAATGATGCCCAGGGCTTTCATTTCCTTTACACTATAACAATGGAAACATGTCTTCCTTATGTACAACATAAAATCTAATAAAGTATCCAGCTGTTCTCCCCCTTGTGGATTCAGCATCTTCGGTGTGAAGTAATGTCAGACAAGTGAACGTGGAGGCAGAACAAGGCGAGATGACTGCTCCGTATCTTGCTGCTCTTTATGTATTTCTTCTAGTCAATGCTGTAAATCTTATAAATCTTCTGTCCTCTCACTGGTCAACAGTCATCTTTCTATAGTTTACATATGACTGCTTCAATTGTCTGATATATTAAGTCACTGTACTCATATAACCCTTTTACAGCCATTGTAAGAGCAGTGAGGCTATGGAACTCTCTGACACACAATGCTGTGATAGTTAATAGACTAAGTTCAATAAAGTGTTTCCTATAATAAGGAAAAAGGAGAGATCTAACCATTGGGGGACACTGTGTGGACCTTCACTAATCATTCTTATATCATAACTTTTTAATATATACTAAGGCCATGTAAACACAACGTACAGTATCTTTTACATAAATTACAGCCGTTGAAGCACCGGAAGCCCCCTCCCCTCTGTAACACGGCTCCATTAGAATCAAGAAACTAAGTTCTAGAATAGGTAAAGCTGAACACATCTGTTAGAACAAGCTCAGTAAAATGATCAGTTTGAAGTAAATTCCTGTATATATTTCAGTGCAAAACACATATACTTCCCCAAATAGATTGCTTTAATAAATTTAAATATAGCAGAGCGAGTGGTAATAGCAATCACTGCTAGCTCTAGAGGGGCTGCCATGCTGTGCTGTAACGACAGGCAGCCTCCTACCTCATTTCTGTATATAAGAATATACAGCACACAGGTGGAACGGAACCCTGCTCTGTATACTGCTGTGCAGCAGAGCTTCATCAGAGCAGGCGATTGGGAACTGCAGAGCAGGGGCGGATTAACTTTACCATGGGCCCCAGGCTGTTCACCAAGCTTGGGCCCCCCAATCCGCAACTATGGCGGCACTAGCTTTAGTCTTTTTCCTCCATAATGCGGCCTGTAAAGGACCTGGGGTGACATCATTGTCACATGATAAGGTCCTTCAGTATGTTCTCTAATGTTACTGCATTGTCTCCTGGCTGCAGCTTTGCCCTGATTTATGCAAAATTTGCTGTAAAAAACTGTGTTTATGCAAATTATTACAGAACTGTAGCCTCAAGATAATACACCACTGAAAGTATAAGTCTTTTTGGTTGGCCATGGGCCCCCGAGGAGCACAGGGCCCCGGGCTACCGCCGGAAACTGACCTATTATAATCCGCTACTGCTGCAGAGCTTAATCAGCCCTGCAGTTACACAAGCTATAGGAAATTTAGTCAAAAAGTCAAAATTGTGACTTACCTAATATTATTTTGATGTTAAAGAAATGGATCGAAGGTATTCAGGATGACATGAAAGAGAAAAAAAAGAAGGGAACATCCAGTTAGACAACGAATTTACAGAATGTTATTTTGTGATAGCTATAGCATATCAAATACATTGTTGGGTTCTGTTGCAGAGTGCTGGGTTATAAACCTGTATTATATACATGTATGGTTACTTTCACATTGTAATTTTCCATGTCCATCTGAGACATACATATGTAGCTGTCAATAAACACATTGGGGGAGATTTATTAAACATGCTGTAAAGTGAAACTGGCTCAGTCGCCCCTAGCAACCAATCAGATTCCACCTTTCATTTTCCAAAGAGTCTGTGAGGAATGAAAGGTGGAATCTGATTGGTTGCTAGGGGAAACTGAGAAAGTTTCATTTTACACCATGTTTGATAAATCTCCCCCTTAATGCAGCATCACTGTGCACCAGACAAGCGTACAGTATGTAAGCAGCAATGCATATATTCTACTGGGTGCAACACAACTCTGCGTTTTCCCAGCCATGTTCTCTCCTACTTAACTTGCAAATGTAAAGTGAGAGTGGCAATGCACATAGCCCTAACTACAGCACTCTACCTACAGGAGCAGGGAGTTTAGCAATAGACAGGAGTTCCTGCTACTGTAAATGCTTTCTGTAGCGTTGTTAGAAAAGAGTAGTGTACCGCTAAACAAAACGATTATCTGCCGTAATCGGCCAATATCGGCCGTTACAGCCGATAATCGTATTGTGTAATAGAAGGCAACAATCAGCCGACATTAACGATGTCGATTGATCGTTACTGTCGTTCGTGTTTCAACATGTTGAAAGACAGACGACTAATATAGCAGCGATAAGCTGCTGTCACTTCGTGGAATAGGAGTAGGGGGCAACAGACCACTGCTATCTGCTATGGGCTGCCCGGACAATCATCGATCACCTGGGCAGCCCCCAAGCCGCTCCCCCCCCCCCATACTCACCCGCTTGCTGCTGATGCGTGGAATATCGGCGGCAGCAGCGAGTGGGGAACGAGGAGCAAGCGAGCGCTGACAGAGCTTGTTTGCTCCTCTCCCTCGCTCCATGTAATAGGGGCTTTAGTTACATAATTGATAGGCTTCTATTGTAAAAAGAAATAAACAGAATACTTCAGGATATAGTTTTAGTACTGAATACAAAACATAGGCTAGGGCCACACCATCTTTCATAACAATGGTCGTCAAACATTGTTTGCACAATGACGACCGTTGTTAAAGATGACCTTTATTTTTACATAGTGTGAACCTAGCCGTACACTGGTGTGATGGAGGCCATCAAGACACTATTCAGCCTTTGTCAGATGAACAGGGGCCTATACAAGTGATGTTTGTTATGTGCTTCCCTCTTATATTCCAGGTATAAAAGTAGCCTAATGTGGAGATCACAATAAAACGCTGCTAGTCAATGTCAATAACTAAAAGTATTTAACTAGAGGAGCAAATTCAATGACAATCATAAAACGTCTTCTTCACATTCAGTCAACTGATTGTGAGAACAATTATTGACATCTGTTTCACTAAACCCCAGAGCTGCCTTAGAAAGATGAATCATCGCTGAAGGACTAGTCCTTCAAAACCCGCAGCTCCATACAATCTGATTGTTTGTTTGCTTGTTTGTTTCAGGACTCTTTGGCTTTAGTTTTTTTTTTTTTTTTTTTCCCAAGTATCAACCATGAAGCTCGGAGTCCTGTGATCTGAAGGATTCTCCCCAGAGAGGAGCCTAAGGACAATGGACTATATGATGATATTGACCGAGGCGCACCAGCCTGGCAGTTCATTGGATTAAATAACATTCTATGCTTTGTAATATTCCTACATTTATCATCTTAGCCCTTAGAAAGTTTTGTTAAGAAATGTATACAATGCCATCGATGTTATTGGATTCTTCCTATTATGTGTTCAGATAGCGCTCCGCAGCTCCGCTCAAGGATTATACTGTAGTTATAGCTGCTTCAATTATACAAAGTTCATGAAAAAAAGTAAGCATAAGGGTATGTCTACACCGCACATTTTATGGACAGATTTTGCTCCTAATGTTTTACAATAGTAGCAATGTGGATGGGATTTTAAGAGGATGTCTTCAGGAGGGGTCGTCAATATCTCTTTGGTCGGGGTCCAGGTCCACCAGAGCTATGATGGTTGTGTAGACAGAGGACAGAGCTGAAGGCAGACAGCTCCATACATTGTGTAGTGGCCAGGGTTTCTGCAATGAAATTAATGGGAGCTGGCTGCATTACTACAGCCACTACACACACAGGGTTCTTTCATTGTGCATAGGGGTGCAGCACCTCTGTACTCCCACTGATTACTTTAAGAACTCCCAGAAAACTCCTCTAATAAAGAAAAGAAGAAAATGGAATATGCAAATGGAATATGCAAAAAAAAAAAAACTGAAAAAATAAAAATTGAAATTGGATTTTGCAGTAAATTATATTACAAAATGTACTACCTTGAAATATTGCGTATATGAGGACTTAAGTATACAAGTTTCTAGCTACTAACTCTTCTATTGATGACCTTCCCTGAGATGGCGGATTTCCTTCTGAGTAGTTGTAGGTGTCTTAAACACCACAACACCATGTGAGTGTATTCCCCATTGTTTTTTGTTTAATTTGTCTACATGTGTCTCCCCTGATTTGCTGTCTGGCCCTCTGTGCACTTTACTCTTCTGTATCTAGCTCTCCTCTATATCACACATGATGTTGCTACATTTGAATTTCTGTAAATATTTAGAATTTTCGTTCCATTTCAGGCAATATTTACACTGGAGATAAATGAGACACAAACTGTACATTCACCTAACGCACAACCTTAACCCAAAGTTATCACACAACACAACCAGCACTTCCTTTATGATGAGCCTATAGAAGGTGATTTGTCCTCCCCCTCTGAGGTTTACCTTCTCCTCCCTGACTCTCCTGACAGTTGTATGAACTCCTGATCTTTGACCTTCATTGACATTAACCCTTGCCGGCTCTTCTCATTCTATCTTTTTTTCTCCAGCCTAAACTTCCTAATCATGATTTAGCCTCCGCTCATAAAACTCAGTGAAGCATTACAAGGACACTAGGCTCCAGCTAATGCCTGCAGATTTACTGTGTAACATAATCTATTTGATTTGCTGAAAAACGCTATATCGGTGAGAGAGGAGTTCTTCTTGGAGGTAACAAGCAACTAACGGGTGATTACATTCAGCCATGACACACTGGAGGACCCGAGGTAGTGGATGATCCTAGCTCAGCATACTGAGCAAGTGTCTTTCTTCTTGACACGCTAAGACGGCTTATACTCCATTCCTAACAATCCCTTTAAAACCTTTATTGCACATTGTAACATCCATTTATAGGACAGCACTGACTTCACTGGTAGAAAGGTCATAGACTTGAGCATAACTTCTGCACCTAGCCTAAATGCTTTAACCTGATACTTACTGTATATAGTCTGCTGCTATCCTATTTGATTTTAAAAAAAGCAGTGATTGACATTTATAGGGACAATTAGAAAATAATTTTATTTATTATTGTACAACCTTATTATTGTTACAGAACATCAGCAATATGGTGACACCGACTGGTATGGGAAAGAAAATGAACTGGTGTGCACTGGTCTGACACAAGTCCATAACTAATACTGGGAGCTTGTATATGCACTAATGGCAGATGAATGGAACAGTGTTTAGCCCAGGGCTAGACTGACCCTGCTCCCCCCTGCAGGCACCTTGCTTCTAGCACTAGTCACACCCTTATACCCGGAGCAATGTTTGTGTTTGTATTGCACTTGTTTGTAAAGCAGAATGTGGTGACACTGAGCTACAAAGACATTTATTATAAATCTGTTTTCTATTAGAAAAGTGATTCTAATTCTGGGATGTATCTAGAACAGGGATGGGTACAGTATATGGCATGTGCTAACACACTGCTCTGCCCTTCACTTGCTCACATTGCTGTTTCTCCCAATCCCTCTATACACATGTATATTCAGATCAGAGGAGTGTGCATGTGTTTAGAATATGGAGAGGGGTGTATATTTCAGCCAGATAGTTCTGGCAGCAGTTTATCCCCTAGAGAAGCAAAAGGATTAGAAACTGAAATTCAACATAGCCGATCCTTCATTCCCCTGACTTTACCTTCTATTTGAGAGTAAGTAGAACACCATATTTTGAGATGGTCAGGTGGTCCCAACCAAATTGTGAGATTTCTGTAATGTATCTAATCTAGAAGCCATCTTATTTTTTTATACTACGGTTCCTCAACCTTTGGCTCTCCAGTTGTTGAAAAACTTCCATGTGTGGCATTATGGAAATTGTAATCTTACATCACTTGGAAAGCGACAAGTTGGAGGATACTACTATAGGGTACAAAAATATAACAAACATTTACACACCAATGCAATAATAAACACACCAGCATCTCATACAGCAGTATCAGAAGTGGTGCTGTCAGTCACCACCGGCTTACAATACCATAGCCAATATGCACATTGCATATGTCAGAGGGCTCTTCTTTACGTTAATTGTATTTTCCTGCTGTCAAAAAACCTTAAAATACTACTTACTTACTGACCCATAGGACATTGATTAAAAAAATTATATATATATATATATATATATATATATATATATATATATATACCCATATGCTCATGAAAACTTTTGCCCTTGGTCCTTAAAGTGGACATCCAAAAATAGAAAATTTTTACTTTTTTTTCCCCTGTACACAGCGCCAGTCTTGTTAGTAGGCTGTTTCAGGTATTGTTGCTTTTTAAGTGAATGTGACCGAGCTGCAATACCACTCATCGCCAAAGGTGGCACTGCACTCATAAACAACCCCCTTTAACTCTCTTTCTCCCCAGGGCCTTTTCTCCATTATTTCAGCTATACTAGCACACAATGACTAAGCTGCCGGTGCTTTATGAATCATATTTCTGTGTGCCACCGTCTGCAGTGCTGAGCCGCAATGCCCGATTATCTGTTTATTTACGAGACAGACACGACTAGGAGGACACCCCGAGATAGGTCAACCGTGCTGTATGAGCATAGAGATATGTAATCAGCCACTTAAATGAAGCTTCTGGCATGTGTTGTTCTATAGATAAAGGAGGGAGAAGGCAGAAGAACTGTCTTGTTTGCACAATCCGTGCCCCCTTGATTCTTGGATGAAAGTCCCTAAAAGAAAATATTTTCTGCCAAAAGAAATGATTTATCTCGGCTTTAATTTGAAAGAGAATAATTTCCTTTTTTTTTTACTTTCTTTTTTTTTTTTTTTAATGAAGTAAAAATCAAGGCCGTCCGGAGAATGCCGCGTCTTATTGTTCTGCTCCAACCAACTGCAGATGTCCTCAAAATGTCATTAACAATATCATGTAGAAGGCTTCACGTTCACCCATTAAATTGGCTCCCTAAGGCAATGGGCTGCGAGCTGAAATTGCATTTCTACCTTAAATGTTACTTTCTGCCTTTTGCTATATATATATATATATATATATATATATATATATATATATATATATATATATATATTATATATAGTCTATTAATGGATTAATTCATTAAGAATGGACAGGATGGTGGAGATAGCCTCGCAATACAGGATCTGATACATTGATTCTGTGATGATGAAAGGGGGGTGGGGGGGGTCAGCCTCCAGCTCTGACGTGATGACTCCGATAGAGAATGCTCAAGGGCTTCTTCACCTGTCACTTTAAACTCGGAAGCCTAATATGATGGGATGGACGGCTTGTTTTTGGGACCTGACAGGAGAACGAGTGAATGATCTATCTATACTTCATCCTAATGACATTTCTGAAGACTGTATTGATTCACTGCTTTGCTATTTAACACCTGAGGCTGGACTCCATGCTGAGGTTATCTAATAAAAGAGAATAAATACACTGTAACAATATTAGGTCTCTTTTTTTTTGGATGGCAACGTTTTTACGGTATATCAGTTATTATATATAGTAGTAGAACATAACTGTATCTACATAGGCCATAGGGTGGTTTATCTAAATAACACTGACTTCACATATATATATTTGCCCTCTGGCAGGGTTTTGATGTTATGCTGGATTACACAATGTTGCATCATCCATAGATCATCCATAGATCTGGCATTATGACCCCCTTTAGTCTATAGGGGACTAGATAGAATATTGGGTGCAACCCATGCAGCTTTCTGCAACCACAGTGGCTCTGGATTGCAAGACTTAAAGGGGTTAGCCAGGCCTAGAGAAACATGGCTGCTTTCTTCTAGAAGCAGTGCCACCCCTGTCCTCAGTTTGAGTGTGGGTTTTGCATCTCAGGTCCTTTGAAGTGAATGCATTTGTAATTGTAATACCGCACAACCTGAGGACAGGGTGGTGCTGTTTTTGCAAAAAAAAAAAAGGTAGTTGTGTTTTCTCTAACTGTGGATAATCCCTTTAAGTGAACCTGTTCTGCACAATAAGTTAGACCTATACATATTTGTCAACTCTTCTAAAATGCCCAGGAAGCTTTCAGAAACAAAAGAAGGCCCCCTGGACTCATGGAACAATTGTCAAGTCTCTTGCATGCTACAAAACTTTCCCAAACATTATCTTGCTTTGGAGGACTAACAAAATACTGAAGTATGTATACTGCATTAGACAAAGTGGGGAGATTTAACAAGACTCCTTATGCCATATATGAGGTATATGCCTTATTGGCATATACCTCAATCAGGTAGGTGGCAGTAGGTGGCGGTGTAGAGCAAATTCTTTTCCTTCTGTAAATGAGCTACTTTGCTTACTCTTTTCCCCAGACAGAATTGCACAGATTCCCAAGTGACCATAACAAAAAGTACTGTTTTAGTAACTCTTTATTATTTCCTAATTCATCATACCTTTGTTGGCTACAATACAGTAGAGCAATAGCCAATCATGTGGTCAACAACGTATATGGCAATGCTTTGTGACATCACACAACACCTTTCTGGCCACCAGGACCTCATTTTGTGCCATGGCCAGGGAGCAAGTGATAAAAATAACATGCACTCACCTCTCTAGCTACTGCCTGTACTCCACCGCTCCGATCCTTGTTTTAATGACACTTCCGGGATCAAGGACATGAAGGAACAGCCATTCCCTCCCTAGCTACTGCCTGTACTCCACCGCTCCGGTCCTTGTTTTACTGACACTTCCGGGATCAAGGTAATGAAGGAACAGCCATTCTGTGGCAGAGATGAGACACCACCAAAGCCGCCGTATGGTTGACCAAGACTACCATGTCACGTCCGATAACCAGGAAGCGTCAACACAACAGGGACCGGGGTGGCGAAGTACTAGTGGCCGTGTGGGAGCCAATTAGGTGAGTATAGGTTGTTTTTTTTTCACTCACCATGCCTTGGTCATGGCACAAAAAGGGGTCCCCCTTACATCTGTTTTCAGAAGGTATAGAACAATTTGCCCCTGCAATTTGTTATAGGACTAGATGAGCTCTGGCCTACAGAACATTCTTTCCAACTGAATATTCACAAATTGATTTGTTTTGCGTTCTATTCCTACCTTAAAATTTCAAATGCAAATGAAGTAAAATATTTACCCACACACACAATCTGCATTCAATTTCGTCTTCGATGTATTATTCATGTTGTGTGTTTTTACTAAGAGATAAAAAGGCATTCAAGGGCTTGTACCGTGCAAACACTTTATGTTCTGCCGCAGCCCAGCGAACCGCGAAAGTTGGCAACAGGGAAGGACATACATGTACGTGTTCTGCTGCACACGTGATCCAAGCAATCGTTCTCCCCGTAAGACAATTCAGTTCCTTACAATGTTTCCCCTAAGCTCAATAGCATTTATCCTAAATTTTTGTTGCAGACGGTTTAAGAAAGTGTAGCACGAGATGTGTCTCCGAACCCTCAACGATCACTAAGCCATTGACTTTCACTGTACACTAGAGATAACACAAAGTATTCATCACTATGGGGGTATAAGTATTTCTATAATTAGACTTTATGTTCATGCTTTAGCGTAATATAAATGTACAAAATAGTGAAGCAAATTAAGCAATAAAGTCTATAGACCTTTCAAGAATCCTGGGGACCATAAAACTAATGGAAACTTTCATCTAGCGTTGAGCGTCCAGATGGACAACCCATTGCTCCGCTATTATTTTATTGTCATTGAGGCGAGTATTAGCATGTCAATGAATAACATGACCACTAGGGGTCATCAAATCACATCACCACTGAGCATGCTCACTGTAACAGGGTGGACGTGGAGAAAGAAGTTGAAATAATGTTTGTTTGTTTTTCTTAGCACTTAAATTACAAGTCCCACCTTATACTCTAAGGTTTATGAGTGGCTTTAGCATTGTATCAGGGTACTATGAGTAATGCAAATAGATTAATTTGGGCAGATTATATGTAACTGTGAATAAATGTTCTCACATGTATTTTTCATTTATGTTAGGTCCTCGGATAAACCAATATTTGTTTCTATATAAATTCAGCTATATATTTATCTTTATTCATATAGTGGCAACATCTTCATATGTACTGATCCCTCTTCCAACTTAGGCTGGCTTCACACTGCGTTTTTGCAATCCATTTAACATATACGTTTTACAGGGGAGGGGGATGGATACAAAAACAGATGCCCGTTTGGATCCGTTCTTCTATTGATTTTCTTTATTTAAGAAAAAAAATAATGTTTTTCTTTCTTTTTTTAGAGTACACAAAAAATGTGGTTGACCACATTTCTGCGCACGTTAAAAGTAACCATTTAAAAATGGATACATTAAACAACTGCAAAAGCACAGTGTGAACCCAGTATTATTCAATGTGCTCAATGTATCAATAAGTTGTTTTTTTTTTTTTACTAAAATGCCTATAGCAAACCCACATAAACAAGGGGAGAATATACAGTATAAGCTTACCCTTGGTTGGGTTTCAACTCCCGATACTACAACCACAACAACACTAACCAGTTGACAAACATACACTACTGCTGTCAGGAATGTGCAGTAGCCTGGTGTGAACTGGGACTGGTGTTTGCTTTTGTGTGCCACACCCGATTGCTTCTCAGCTTCCGGCAATGCAGTAGTTAAGCTGAGAAGCTGCTGAACTTGATAATGCACTTGTGTTGTCTGTGTGATTGACAGATTTCTCTGCCTGTCTGCAACCTGGAAGATCAGAGCGCTGGTCCAATGGGGATCCGGACCGGGCTCTTGGTCAGCATAAAACAAAGCTGAGGCAGAGTCCCAGCGCTGGCTATTAGATTAACTCCCTGATCCCAGCTACCCCTTATTTATTCCTGCGCTCCCCGTCCTAACTCCCTCTGCTTGCTTGTCTGTGTTACCTGACCTCTGGCTTTGACTTTTGGCTATCCGACTGCTACTTTTTTTGTACTGCGCTGCCTGTTTGGTTTTGACCCTGCCTGTTTGACTATCCTATATTGTGTTTGTCCGTCTGTCTTGTTCTGTGTTTCACGTACTCAGTATAGAGAACATCTTCGTGGTTGTCCACGGCCGCCTAGGGCCGATTGAGGCAAGTAGGTAGGGACAGTTGGTGGGTTCAGCATCAGGGCTCACTGTTGTGTCTAGTCCCTGCCTCCCCTGTACTGACAACTACCCATTAAAGAATGGATATGAAACAAAAAATAACTTCTATATAGTGTAAAAACATCAGATTTTATGGCAAAATGGGAAGAAGTAAATGAACTTAAGTAAAAGTTGCAAGAAGCCGCACATGACGAAGCATTATAGGCTGGTGGGCAACCTACTTAATAGATCTCTGACCACTGCATTGATAGGACTTAAAGTGAAAACCTGTATGTTTTACTGTAGTGTAGAATGTGACTGTCTATATGTATAGCAGGAGGAGGGGGACCTTGGCTCTCCAGCTGTTGCAAAACTACAACTTTCATCATGCCTGGACAACCAAAGCTAAAGCTTTAGCTGTCAAGGCATGATGGGAGTTGCAGTTTATCAACAGCTGGAGAGCCAAGGTCCCCTACCCCTGATGTATAGGGTTTGCATACAGATTCAAAATTAGAAATTAGCATGATGAACGGCTTCCAACTTATCAGCCATTGGCAGGTGTGACTTAAAGACTCTCTTAGGAAATCCCAGGCCTATCTCCCCTAAACTGAAATGGTAATCACAATGTTATCCTGTTAGAGAGCTCGATAATCTTTGCTCTTCTGATAAAAAGGTCTCGTTTGCCAACAAGGTTCTAATTTACTTATTTGCAAAACAAATGCAGGATACTCTGACGCTTGATATCATGGCACGAGGCTTAACTGGATTTCCCAACAGCTGGATGACAAGATCTGCAACAGCAATTATTAAAGAATTATAATGTAGTGTAATAAACAGGCTGGACTGCTGGGGGATATGGTACCCTCCTAATGCTCTGGGGAAATGATGGAGGAATTAGCTGGTCCATGTCCCTGAAGATGTGTCTGAGCTGGTTGAAGCTGTTCACTCTAAAGGATTATCTCCTTCAATCTGCTTTAATCACAGCTAAATGCTTACAATTGGTCTTTATGATGGGAAAACTGGCTATTAAGAAATATCTGTTCAGCAAAATGTTCCTTCCAGATCTAACTATTTGCTATTAAACTTTAGATCCCATGCAGACAGGTCCTAGACTGAGACCTAATAATGCTCACTATGCCCTGACTATGAATGTACATTACATGGAGCCGTGCACCCACATGGCCCTGTTGGCTTACATCTGCTAATTTGCATGACTTTGATGTCGTAACAACCTTCTGAAGACGTTCTTGCCTGCTTAAAAGGGGCCACGTATTAAAAGAGAATCAGGTAATGGAGAAAAGGCAATGTTTAGCTTTTTTTATATGGCTCATCCAGGCTCACTGTTTTATACGGCTCTGCCAAACAACATAAACTGATTGCCACAACACATTCCCTTCCAAACAACATCAACTGATTGCCACAACACATTCCCTTCCATTAATAGGATACAGTAGCACAAATATTATGGTATATGAAATATTCTTATAATAAACCACAATTAAAATCATACAGAAAAGAGGGGTTCCCATAGCAAAGACCCAGATGGGGGCCGATTATGGTGCCAGTTTTTGCCACAAAGACCACCAGCACATGTCACTTGTTTCTCCTTCCATGTATAGTAGACCAGTTGCCTATCTCATTTTTGCTAAGTAATTCAAATGGGAGTGCTCACAGGTTCTTGTCACCCAACAGCGAAGAGAATGAGCCAAACCAGGGCTGTGAGCCCTCACTTGAAGGACCACAAAGATCGGTCTATGGTATGTATGTCTTTGTAACTTATACTAACTCAGTAAGTAATATCCACAATCGAACTCTTATAAATAACCATATAGAACAGAGCTAGGGAACCTTTGGGCCTCTAGCTGTTGCAAAACTACAATTTCCACCATGTATGGATAGCCAGAGCAAAGCTTTGGCTGTCTATGCGTGATGGGAATTGTACTTTTGCAACAGCTGAAGGCCCCGAAGGTTTCCCATCCCTGATATAGAAGAACGAATAGAACTGTCCTTCTAAGGGCCAGTGGGCCTAGAGATAGGTTGTCCCACCTCTTTTAGATACTATCGGTCTCATTGTAGAGAACATGGTCTATGACTTCAATGAACAGTTTAAAATTACATTTCTATCATGTTGCCAATCCCAGCCGATTACTAGACATTCCAGCAGTGGAATGAAGAAGACAGTTGCCAAAAGAACAGGGGTTATACCAGTTGCCTTAAAGTGAGGTGCACTGACTCCCGCTGGAGCTGGATGACTTATCCTATCTTATGGGATATCAATCAAGTCCAGGCTATGGACAATAAGGAGACTTCACAGGTAGCACTAACTTCTTTATGAACTCATTTTCCTGCTTTATTCTGCAATGGATATTTTGGAAAGAGGCATGTTTGCAAACCTATTGCAATCACGTATAGCATTATAGGGGCAATTTAAGGTTAAAGAGGTGATGACAGGTTCCCTTTAAGAATAAAATGGAAGACAACTGGAAGCCTGCCTCTCTATGGCAGGATACATTTTATGGGCTGTCTGTAGATAAATTTATAGAAATACATCATTCTGTCTCGCTGTCTAAATTCTTATTTTACCCCATTGATGGGACTAAAAAATGTTAGGTCAACACCTAAGAAACCAAGTAAGTATTTTAGTGGTGATATAATAACATACATCATATTTATAGCATTGTCATCACTGTAATTCCAGCACTAAGTTGCATCCTATTGGGTGGGAAAAATCCTAAACTAATATGTCACCATTAAATCACTTTCATGTTCACATTTTAAGCCCTGTGTCCCGGTAAAGTCTCATTTTTTCACCAATTACGGTACTCCATAAAGTGCATTATCATGTAAATTGGCTTGGCTCTTTTCCCCATGTATAGCCAACAGCTGCAGATGTATATGGAACCAAAAACTCACCACAGCTTCAATTAGCCATTCAACATATTTTTCCAGGGAATTAGACTAATACGAATCAGCAACAGACGGAAATGGCTCCGATTGCTGGAACTCTCTTCATTTCTCTTTGTTACTTGAGAAAGCAAATTTCAAGGGTATTTCTGCCTTATAAGGGAATGAAAGTCATATAAAATATCATAGGGAAAATAGTAGTTATCTATCACTCTGTCTATCTATCTATCTATCTATCTATCTATCTATCTATCTATCTATCTATCACTCTGTCTATCTGTCTATCTATCTATCTATCTATATATCTATCTATCTATCACTCTGTCTATCTATCTGTCTATCTATCTATCTCTATCTGCCATCTATCTATCTTCTATCTATCTATCTATCTATCTATCTATCTATCTATCTCCTATCTATCTATCTATCTATCTATCTATCTATCTATCTATCTATCTATCCTTAACAATGAAACAAAGGATAATAACATACATAAGTATGTGAAGCTTCCCTGTGTTCTGGGCAGGGGCACAGCTTGTGATTTTGTACAGAAGAGATATGATGAGCTCCAGTTAAATGACAAGTCCTTTTGTTCACTTGTCAGTATAGGCAACTAGATTAGGGCAAAGATCTGATTTTCTCTTTTATGGACATCAATAGATGCAAGTTTTGCCATGATTTAGAGACTTTTATGCTGACATCAGTTGTCTCCCTGACAGCTCAAAGATATGAAATAACAAGCCGTCAGTGTCAGCTCTCCTAAATCAAACCCAAAAGCCCCCTTGGCACCAAAACTGTGGCGGCTTGTTACTGCAAAAGCAAATGTCAGTCCAGTAAACTCCCAGGCTGCTCCAGATTCTGCTTGTCTGTATGGCAGCCACAATACAAGGAATAGCATTGCCTACATAGTGCTACCTTACTAGTCAATATGGTTGTAATAAATAAATGCTACAATCAATGAATAGTATTAGTATTATATACTGTATTATATACTGTATATAATGTAAAGGTGGATTAGGAATAGGATTGTTACCTAAAGAAAAAGATATTAATAGAGGAGTCTAAATAGGATAGATAGATAGATAGATAGATAGATAGATAGATAGATAGATAGATAGACTGTAGTGGGCATGCCCTGAGATTGGAGGGGGAGGTGAGCTGTGTCCATCACCTATGGCCGAAAGTGAATTCTGTATCTGCACCATTGAATGCAATCCTGTTTGTCTGTCTGTCTGTGATCTGATCATGTGAAGACTCCTGAGAAGTAATCTCTACAGATCTGGTAACACTGACTTTTATGGGAGAGTGTAAAGTTGAATCAAGCCTGTGCATCAATTATGGTCACCGGTGGACTCCATCTTATCTACATATAAATGTCATTGTAAACTAACATGTGATAGATAGATAGATAGATAGATAGATAGATAGATAGATAGATAGATTATATATAGGAGATAGATAGATAGATAGATAGATAGATAGATAGATAGATAGATAGATAGCAGATAGATAGATAATAGATAGATAGATAGATAGATAGATAGATAGATAGATAGATAATTGGATAGATAGATTATAGATAGGAGATAGATAGATAGATAATTGGATAGATAGATAGATAGATAGATAGATAGATAGATAGGAGATAGATAGATAAATAGGAGATAGATAGGAGATAGATAGATAGATAGATAGATAGATAGATAGATAGATAGATAGATTATATATAGGAGATAGATAGATAGATAGATAGATAGATAGATAGATAGATAGATAGCAGATAGATAGATAATAGATAGATAGATAGATAGATAGATAATTGGATAGATAGATTATAGATAGGAGATAGATAGATAGATAATTGGATAGATAGATAGATAGATAGATAGATAGATAGATAGGAGATAGATAGATAAATAGGAGATAGATAGGAGATAGATAGATAGATAGATAGATAGATAGATAGATAGATAGATAGATAGATAGATAATTGGATAGATAGATGGACACAAATAGATGACTGCAATGTATATAAAAGTAAAAAGAAATTGTATTTTTGTATTTACCCCCCCCCCCCCCGAAATGCTAAATAAAAAATGTTCTTCCCCTAGTAGAAGAATAACCATAGCCGCCTGTATTTGCACTTAGTAAATAAGGTCAGGAACAGAAGAAACATGGCATCCTCTGTAAGTGAAGCTCTCGCCTTCCTCATCTGATTTATAATTTACCTGTGCAGAAGTGCAGACCTGTACCCTGTGAGTATGTACAGCAATTTATGTTTCTCCAGGGGTTTACTTATGGGAGTCTCATATCCGAATGGAAAGTGAGAGGGATTTCAAAGACAAAGATGGAGCGAGAGGAGCTATACCCTAGTGCGACTCTGCTTCGCCGCCATCTGTCACAATCACCGCTACTCCTAAGGGACTGAGTTTAGAAAGGCCACAACAACTAATGAACAGTGCCGGAGAGGAGGTGGACTTTTATATCACTCGGGGCACAAAAAGTCGTAATGCAGAAGTCTACGGAAAGGCTATGTCAACAAAACAGGATAAAGGTCTATCTCTCTTTGCTGAGCAATTGGTCCCACTGGTGGTAGTTTAACTTTATATCTGATATTAATGCCTCGGAAGCTGCTGATTGTAGATTGCGGAAGATTTGGGCAAGGTGTTGAGTGCTGTAAAGAACATTAGGAGTGGATGTGACTGTCACTTTTCTTGCTGAGGCCAGGCTTTTCCGGATAACCCTCTCCAATTAAAACGGTTTATATGACACCGAACGGTAAAAGATATATTTCACGTGCGCACGAAACTGCTGAGACACCAAGTAATGACTGATATCCCACAACACTACTTCAAAGCCTGTCAGGATCAGGAGACTGAATAGACTTTTTGTTGATTTAGGAAATCAGACGACTTTAATTTATGTCCTTTATCAATTGATTGATGTGGAACGCCGGGCTTTAATAAGATGCACGCTTCAAGCATTGTTTGAATTGTTGGTCTTGACTGGGGATGTTATAGGATCGAAATGTTCTATGAAATGGGCTTGGCCAATAGTTCACAAGTAAGTAATAGAAATCTGGTGCATATATTAAGGACTAAAGCCTAATAACACCACGATCTTCTTCGAAGAATGGAAGATCACTTGCACTTTTGTACCTACTTTCCCTTGTGAGTAAAAAGTATATGTTTTAGGAACATTGTGTTTCTAGGAAAAATTGAAAACATTGAAAAAAAATCATGACCCCAAATGGTAATTTATCGGCAATGCATTTTTAAGACTTAAGAACGACTTCTTTCCATGTGCATTATTAGGGTGTATGGGCATATAAGGGTCCTATTAGATGGGCCTATGAAGGCCTGATCAATATTGTAAACCAGTGCCAATCTACTAGACCAGCGCTCGTTTAATGGGCCTATTACATGGCTCATAATTATTTAGTAAGGGCTGCACGGACATTGTAGCGTGCAGTATAAAATGTATGAACAATTGTCAACCATCACTATAACACCTACAATGATTCTAGGTCTGGGTCTCAAGAAATGATCAGATGATCAATATCATCAGCTGATCCAATCAGCCGGGCCAATTCGGCTGATTATCACTCCGTGTAGTAGGACCCTTAGAGTGAAGTGTTAACCTGAAAGCCAGCATTAGCCAGGGCAGAAAACACCAACACAACTATGTAGTACATCTGCAATTTTAGAATCCCAAAAGTAATGACAGCAGGCTTGGGCCAATCATCGATAGGTCAGAAATGAAGAGGTTGTCCATATTTGTGACTAACCTTTTCTGTTCTAAGGTTCACAGCCAGTAAATTGGTTTCTTTGTGTATTTCTTCAGAGACCCCCAAAATCAGTGGTAAATGTTGCTGAAACCTGGATTTAAGGGTTTAATTATCCTGCAGCGCCACCACAGGAGATGTGAAGCATTACACATTGTCCACCA
Organism: Dendropsophus ebraccatus; assembly: GCF_027789765.1. Classification (NCBI taxonomy): domain Eukaryota; kingdom Metazoa; phylum Chordata; class Amphibia; order Anura; family Hylidae; genus Dendropsophus; species Dendropsophus ebraccatus. The sequence goes on from NC_091464.1 coordinate 69,466,056, forward strand.
AGATCAATGCCATGTGTATGTATATATATATATATATATATATATATATATATATATCATACACAAATAAATAAGCGCATGTGGGTCTGCTACAGCATACAGCTATAAATTCTAAAGATATGTAAAAAAAAAAAAAAAAACTACGTTTCGGAAACTTTTTTTTTGCTGAATTGCGCTTTCTGCTGCTGCTGCCTTGATGGATGTGGATGACTGCACTCTGCTTGTAAATTGCTTTATGAAATAAGCCGGCTAATTTGTGTAGCATTAGAAGAAACAAAAATAAACTTTGTAAAAATAATTAATTCGGTCCCATCAACCTTCGGGGAAGTTCACAGGGGAGTTCAGACGGTATTTGATCTGTTTTGTGATTCTAACAGGAATGTAATCACATTTTGTTTGCTCAAGAAAAATCCATGAAAATTTATTCTATCAACGCGATAGGAACTAATGACAACACAAAGAAGAAAGACACAAAATATCCTTCATATTCCTAGTATATAGGATGCCATGTCCTGAATACTATGTCAGTAAAGTACAGAAGGATAGCAGGTCATCTCTAGGAACCTTTCATGTTTGTAAGACCTCAAAAAACGTAACCACCACTTAATGTCCAATTTGGAATAGGCTTCCTTCTTAGTGGCCTTATCATTACTTATTAATGGTGCATAGAACATTTACTTTTTTCGAGTGCTGCCATTGGTTCTCTATGGAATCTAGTGCATGTTTCTTTACCACCACTAGGGCAGGTGGTGCACAAGACAATGCGTTAAAGGAGTTTTCCAAAAAAAGAAACCTAATATTAACATATATTAGTAGACAAACTTTCATTACTAACTTTGTGTGGTCTTTTCAGCTTTACTTCTGCCTCTGATGCAAACAGCCTGCTCTGATGTTTTTCTTCCGTATACATCCTATAATGCACTTCCTGTCCCTAATGTACAATGTGGCCTTAATTTCAACCAGCTCTATTTCTATGTCTTAGGTTTCTGTGGGTGTAGTGAGTGGGGTTATTGTCAGGAAGGTATAGTTGAAGAGGGATAGAGCTGAAATCCTGGCTACAGTGTACAGTAGGAACAGATTACAGGATGTACGCTAGACAGGAAGTGGGGTAAAAGTTCAAATTGCCCCCATAATAGTTCATAGTGCCTCATATTGCTCTTTTTTTTAACAGTTCTGTATTGTTTTTGTATTGGTGGAAAAAATATGGCATGCTAGCTGGGTTATACTAGTCTTGATGGACCCGGTGTACCTTTCAAAGTCATCAGATATTTTGTAGAAGTGAAAGCCATGATGAACAGAGTCTACCCCTTTCATATACAGGAAAGACTACAAAAATATTTGTCTATCTTCCTACTTTAGTATTTATGTATGTTTTTGCAAGATTTTTTTTCCATCAATAGGCAACTGACAAAAAAGATATGGGAAGAATTTCTGTCCTATGTGATATAGTGGAGTATTATCCTATGACTGAACAACAAATTAGAGGATTCTTCAGTAGACCTTGAAAATAATAAAATAAGATTTTTTTCTTAGGAAAAAATAAAAAAGTATACATTCTGTTACCATTCTTCTCGATAATTCTGGAAGAATGAAGAATGTAAGAAATAACACAAAGCAATCGAGTTCGGTGGATTGTAATACTTTAATAATAACCTAATATAATAACAGAAGCTAGGGAGACATAAAAATAAGAGTAACGATAATTCCCTTTATTATTGTGACTGCGCAGAGATGAACACGGCCGCCCCGTTCTCCACTCGATGGGGTTGAGCAGTAATTTCACACAAAGCAATTTTCAGTCACTGAAACTAAAATGCCTTCTTCAGGCATTCTGTATAATGGGGAATAACATTAAATAGGTATGTGATGTTAAAATACTCGCTATGCAGCTACGGGACTCAATTTAGAGGAGCTATAACCATGTTACACATTCACTTATAGAAAATAACCATCAAGTGAACCGTGGAGGATTTCTTCTTCAAAATTGATATCTGAAGAACATAAACTCTTTTACATTTTGGATTTTGGGATTCTTTGTTTGAAAGACAGTCGGATCTCTTCTTTATGGTCTGAGCAATAAAGGGAAGATGATGGATATGGATATCTCACAAAGACTAACATCGTCTCAAGGCTTGTTCCTTACTTATAGCTAAACCTAGTTTGATATCCATCTACGCGGTGATTCTATATGGAAAGGTGCAAATGGATGTAACAGAGTTGTCTACCGTCACATTGAATGGATCTATACTTGGATAGTGAAATTTGTAGCTCAAGATGACCAGCTCTTTTTACTCAGTCGGGAGAGGTTTATATGTATCTATATATGGCCATCCAAATGGTTGTGATGTGAATTGCAGCCTGTTAAGGATATTGCTAGCATGTTGTGGCACTGTATCCAATTTATTTCATGAGGAATTAAAATGCTTAAAGAGACTCTGTCAGTAGGTTTATGGTGTCCTATCTCAGGGTAGCATAAACTAGTGACAGAAAAGCTGAACAGAATGATGTATCACTTTCATTGTTCTGTGCAGCAGATCCCCAGATTTCTTCTGAATAACATGGACAATAAGTAGTCCTCTCCATTATGTGCATGAGCCTATTAGTCCTCGCCCATCAGCTGCTGATTGGCAGTTAGCTATCCATGCTGTGTATAGGCAGTCAACTGTCAATCAGTAGCTGGAGGGCGCGAGAGGTGTGTGTCAAGACTCCTATTCTCCTGCATATTAGGAGAACGGCTGAACAGAATTATGTCAGTTATACATCAATCTGTTCAGCATTTTTTTCACTAGTTTATGCTGCCCTCATTTAAGGCACCATAAACCTAGTGACAGATTCCCTTTAAAGAAAAACTTCCCTTTCCTGCTGTTTATCATCTCCATCCTACAGTTCTGTAGACTTATAATGGAGCACGAGGATGTAGATTACTGATAGCAAAGAAGTAAAATGCTTTACTGCTTTTCTCCAGGCTCATTCTCAAGTCATTATTATTATTATTATTATTATTATTATTATTATTATTATTATATTTATTTATTTATAAAGCACACTTAATTTCAGAGCGCTATAAAGGCGACAGGGGTAACAAACAAGAACATTACAAGATCAAAACACATAACATGAAGGCAAATGGCAGACTGATACACGGGGAAGAGGACCCTGCCTGCGAGGGCTTACAATCTATAAGGTTATGGGAGAGAGGCAGAAGGTAAAGTGCAGCCAGTAAAGTGTGATGCAGAATTATTACAGGTTGTAGCCTAGTTTGAAGAGATGGGTTTTCAGGTTACTTTTGAAGGATTTGATGGTGGAGGAGAGCCGGATGTGTCGGGGTAGTGAGTTCCAGAGTATAGGGGAGGCTCAGGCAAAGTCTTGTAGGCAGTTGTGTGAGGTAGGAACAAGGGGGAGCGCAGATGGAGGTCACTGGAGGATCGGAGGTTGCGTGGGCCTGGCAGTAACTGATAACAGCTGAATCCTCCAAAAATTATAGTACCAAGCTAGCAAACCCTTATTAAGTTGTAATTCACATCACAAGCACTAGGTGGCCACATACAGGTACATACAGCATACACATCTCCTGATAGAGCATTACAATACTATGGTTTTTCACAGCTGGTTATCTGTAACTTTCATCTTGGGATATGTTGATCTAAGAGTAAAGGTAATACATGGAGATGAGTAAAATCATTTGGGGTAAATCATATTTAGTCAAAGTCTCAAAAAATATTAGGATTTGTTGAATCTAAACTTTTTGTGATTCGCTGTAGATTTGTTTTGCCATTAAGCAGCTCAGAGGTGAGCTGTGATTCTGCATTGTATGCATCATAGCTTTCACAATATTCAGTGGGTCAGGCTTTCCGTACCTGGCCCAGCTGCTCAGTGTACTGTGCAGGAGCAGGGACACCTGCCTTTGACATGAGTCCCTGCTCCTGTACATAGTTTGCATGGGCAATCAAAGGGCAATTGGGGGGATTCTGAATCTGACTTTCAATCTGAAATCAATCTGAGAGGTTCGTCAAACCAGGACAGAAGCAAATCTCTGAAGATAATAATAAGGGACAAAATTTCACACAACCCCTTAAAATAAAAATTAAAGGGATCTAACAGTATTCCAAGGATCTCTACTGTTCTCTTGTGCTTTTCAATGGTTTAAACGCCTAACATTATTAATCATGCTTTAATAACGGGAAAGGTAAAAATTTTGTAGGAATAACACAACATCGCAAAAGGCTCATGAGAAACAGGGGTAAACATATTGCAATATGTGTTTCTCCAGCTTCCTATGGAGAACAAACACCTACAGTACATAATATTAAGATGTGGAGCCAGCGGAGACTGGCGAGCGGCAGCGGCACATTAAGTACCTGTTATTTACACCTTCAGACAACCAATCATTTTACAAGGCGAGAAAAGTGGACGTTAAGTGACTGTTAATCATGTGATAAACATAACATTTTATTTAGCATGTCACTTATCTGCTCTCTTTCATAAGTCCAATTTTAATCCCAGAAGAATGACATATTTGCATTACCAGGCCTCACATTCACCAGGCAGCCTAATATTTAACATGTCATTTTTGGGGGGAAACTGGTAATGGAAATGTAGGTAATGTAGGTAAGGGTAGGAAATACAAAGAGGTGGGTTAACAAAGACCGTACTAACAATCAGTTATAATAACAGGAATACTAATACTCCAAACAGCCATAACATTAAAACCGTCAGGCAAAGTGAACAACTTTGATATATGTATATATATATATATATATATATATATATATATATATATATATATAATAAATCAACAGTCTGAACTTGAATTTGCTGTATTGGAAACAGAAAAGAGGTTCAAGTATAAGGACCTCAGCAACTTAGACTAATTCTGATGGCTAGACAAATGGGTCTGAACAGCAAGTGCCAGCCTTGTGGTGTGTTAACTTTATAGGGTGGTCAGAACCTAACAAAAGAGGTCCAAAGATGTGTCATGGGTGCCAAAAGGTCGTTTAAGCATTTAGGAAGTTAAAGGAGTACTCCTAATAAAAAAATTCTCTGGTGTCAGAAAGTTATAAATATTTGTAAGTTACTTCTACTTCTATCTGTCCAACAGGAAGTGTTGTATTCTTTCCAGTCTGACACAGTGCTCTCTGCTGCCACCTCTGTCCATGTCAGGGACTGTCAAGAGCAGTAGCAAATCCCCATAGAAAACCTCTCCTGCTCTGGACTGTTCCTGACATGGACAGAGGTGGCAGCAGAGAGCATGGCTGCTTGCTGTGTATCTGGCTGTGTAGACATAGATCATTGTGCCCATGTTTCCTATTAGCAGGACTCTCTATCAACAGGACAGCGGCCCAGCCCTATGAGGAACATGGCAAAGAGTGTTGCCTTGGCCTCCAAATCCCTCAGATCTCAATCTGATCGATCTTCCGTGGAATATGTGTTTGTCAGCACATGTTTTAATGCATCGGCTTATGCCTTGGTGTAAATACACGGACGCCATAGCGGCAGACTATTAACTGACCGAAACGAATTGAGTATTCTCATGCACGCCATTGATGTCCTGTTACTTTATGATTGGTGAAGTGAAGGGAAGCTAACACAGCATAATGAAGGGTCATGTAACTCATCAATACATTGCGGGCTGCATCGACAGACCCACAGGCCTGCCTATTAGCCGTCACATTTACAACGGAATAATTCTGACTTGCTAATTCCTCCAGCAGACAGAGGGTGGGTGTATGATAACAAGGACCCTGCCATCATCCCAGGTAGACTGCTAGAACAGGAATTATAGGTCCCAGCCATGAATTATTGATGGAAATATCTGTACATTCACCTGGACATGGGCCTTACCAATTGGATAGAGGACATATGTTTTGCATTGGCCGTGCCTGTATATAATGTTGACGTCTATCAATATCACTTTTCGGTTACACTTATTCTTCATATACATAGACAATGTTTCTTATATATGAACAATGGGTCTGACAACGTATGGGTAAACTAGCAGGCTGATGACGACATGTTCAATGATATTTTGACAAATCACAACACTTAGCGTTAACCATTCAGCCTCATGAGGAAATGTGATCGGCATTCATCATCATCAAAGCTCCATCTGTTCTCCATACATGAGGACTAAGGGGTCACAGCAGAGCAGGAGCTGAACAATCTACAGCCACTTCTGCTTCTATATTATTCTGGCATCTTCCCCATAGTAGTTGACCCAGAGTCACAACAAATAGATGATACATAGGTATTAGATAACGATAACTGCATTAAATATGTAACATGGAGGAGGACTGAAAACGTTGAATCCGATGCTTGAGAGTTTACATGTGAGGTTATACTGTATATAGTCATAATTGTGTTAAACCTGTTTGAGTATTGAACTACAATGGTTGTTAAGGAGTCCATGACCTACACATGTGTTGTTAACGTTCCCTAAGACTCCGTATAATCATGATGACTGGTCGGAGTCGGGTCATGACCTCACAGGACCAAAAGATCCAGGAGATCAGCGGATGACCATAAGTGGTGACGCTGCGCTGTGGAAACACCGGGGTTGGTTAGTATCACTTCTTTATTATATTGCCTTACTGGATTTTTATCATTGCCCGGAGTTCTTCTTTAAGGTACAGGCTTAGAAGCCAGAGTCTAGTATAGCCAACTAGTGCCCTGCTCCATACCGATGAGGAGAAAGATTCCCAAAACAACTATCTACAGATACTCTCCAAACTTAAGTTGAGATTGCTTTCTTCCTTCTGGAGGAGAGCTCATTTGAATATTTCCTTCCCATGGAGCAGTGTCTTAAAACAGTTCTCTTCAATGAGAATCAGTACACACCCTCAGAACTGCTAAAGGAAATTCTTTACCCATTGCAATAGGTTACAAAATAACTCTGGTAACGTTAGCCTAAGCTTAGAAGAAAAAAAAAGAGACTTGTCCATAGATTTTCCTTTGTATGATGAATTAGGTTTTCCAGCTAAAATAAATTACTAATGAGCACTTGAACAGCAGGTTGGCATTGTAATAAACAAGGCTAACAATACAATGTGGCCAGCGCATATATTGATAACTTATAAGCATGATTTTAGGGACAAAGCACATCACGTCTACTAATTGTTTTCCATTGATTGACCTTTCTTTGGTAATTAGAACAACCTACATGTACAATTGCCTTATTCTGCTATCATGGGGCTTCATTTAACTGAACCATGTCTGCAGCAATGATAAAGTCAATTAGATAGTGTTCCCTATGCGGTCTTATTAGCTATAGTGGAGAGCCCATTGTATGATTATGCTGTATTTTGTACAGGGGGGAAATATGGGTCATGTATACATGGAACTTCTGTATAGACCGATAGATTATTCTAGCTCACCTTTCATGTATCAGTATTGTGAAGTATATATTATAATCCTCCTAACCTGTGGTCAGGGGAAGCCTGATATTGATATGTACCAGTTGTATTATTAACAGTGTAGTTGCTTATATCCACCATGATATATATATATATATATATATATATATATATATATATATATATTAGCTATGGCAACTAGCACCTTATGGAAGCCTTACATGTACATACCAATGTCCCTCATGGATTTGCATATGGAGGTGTACCCTCTCCCATATAATATTTTCTCCTGTCCTTATATTATTACCTTTCTCAGTGATATTGTATACACTACAAATCTCCTTTTCTGTAAATTGAATTAGCTTGTTTCTCAATACATGGAGAACATACTATAGGTCATTGAGTGACTGGTTGAACATCTAAAGCTGTATATAAAGTGAAAAATACTGAAATCCACTCCATGGTCATTTTCAGGAGGGATTAACTAGTAGATATCAAGGACCCTTTTGAAGCCGAGAACCATTGCCTGTGAGGGTCATAGAATAAGTGCTATTAGGACATATGGATAAAGAGGCTTACACACATGGTCTGTGTTTCCTATGGAAATATTTCGGTCCGCAACTCCTATATTTTATTATTAATGTTGTAACAATATTGGAACACTATCAGAATACCATTTGGAGCACAGAAACACATGTATTTTCCAAGGGTCACAATGAGAACTCACGACTCAACTAAAGGAAAGGACTTCAGGTATTTTCAGATAGAACCAAATAACTAATTCAGGTCATACTAGATGAATTATTTTTACAGGCTGACTAGAAGCATAATGAATAAAAAAAGGGGGAGTGCCTCTTAAAGGGGTTGTCCAGCATAAATGCTTAATTAACCATACTGTTAATGATGTGATGCGTTTTGACAACATCCACTGGAAATGGCCGGTCAGAATAGAGTCTATCACATGACTAATTAAGCATTTATATCGGATAACCCCTTTAAGAATGAATTGCCTAGGTTTATAGGAGAAGTCCAGCGATTTGAAAAACTTCACAGCTCAAAGGGGCCTTCGAAATGACTCCAAGACCTTAGCCGGAAGGCATTTTCCTCATGAGTTCCTATGATGTCACACAATTTGGGGGGAATGCCTGTGCTGGTTGATGGATTGCTCGCTCAGCCAATCAGTGACTGCAGCATTGTCCCGCCCCAGTCAATGACTGGCTAAGTGGGTGGTCCATTAACCGGATTGTGACAATGAAGAGATCTCAGAGCCCAACATGGGGTCCTGGAGCGGCAATCCAGCTCTGGAGAGGCACGGGGAGAGGTAAGTTTGGTTTCTTTGTAATGTTCCCCCTGCCCCTGCCGGATACTTTTTTTTTTTTTCTTCAAATCACTGGACTTCTCTTTCAAGGAGTGAAAATGGTAGACAGGATTGGTAACTCTCTGTCTTCACTGTCTAAAGTAATAATGCACAATAATGGAGTGTAACAATGTTACTGCCCTGTACACTAGCTGGCCAATAGAGAAATACAATGTAGCAATTTCCAAACATATTTTGAATAAAATAAGCATTAAACAAGGTTATTATAACTACAAATCATTTGGCACTTTTTTTTATTTTATTTTATTTTTTAGCAGTGAATGTGCAAAATGTGGTTTCCTTATCATCCATCGCGGCCAATGCGACTCTAATAATTTTCTTAAATAGAATGCCAACATCTGAAAACTTTCACTGGATCCTGCGGCCTTTAATCCTTCATTAGTATTCATAAAATACACAAAAACAGCATAACAGGTCCCCCTCCCCCCTTGATAAAGGATAATAACCTTTTAAATCACATATGACATTAGTGAGTAGAATGAGCCGACATTAGTGAGTACAATGAGCTGGCATGGCCATAAAATATCTATGTGGTAATATTAAACCCCTTCTGGAGCGATAATCACATCGCCTTGGCTGGTGGTTCTCACTTCATGTGGCCTGCAGGTCCCCACGAGACGTTTTTCAATGCCTTTTTCCTGAGCCACTAGTTGCTAATGTTCCCTATTATGAGGAAAGCAAAGATGTGCCTGGAGGCAACTGCTGGAGGTGTAACCACCAGCCAACCTTCTGCTGAGCATTTCCTTGCCTAAAACCATAAAATATGCACATGCCTTATGAAGGGAATCAATTGTGCTTTGAGAGAAGGGGGAAAGAGAGAGAGAAAAAAAACTATGACTTTGCTATTAACGGTGCTACAATTGCTAATCTGACAAGCTCCATCTGGTCACCAGACCCTTTATCTCCTCATCATCCTAAATCTCCAAAAAGGAAGTGGACAGTGTTGGCATATGTCCAGTTCTGCCCCCCCCCCCCCCCCTTCCTTCCTAATGAGGAACGCTCAGGACTTTAAAGTTCTCCAGCTGCAGAACTTGGACAATGTTGGGACTATACACAAACTGCACCCAATGTATCCAATGCAAATATCATGTAACGTTTTCAATGGGATGTTGTTGCTTTGATAAATATGGTGGATAAACAAAGCAAATCTTGTTAACGCATAAATCTACATGAAATATACAATGGTTTAACATCTTATCCATATGCATTGGGATAAGGGGGAACAATACTCCTTCCCAAGAATGAAAAGGACTTCCAGGATGGACACAATTCACACTGAATGGATGACACACAACATGTACGATAGGCTGTTAGTATTTTGACTATTTGTATTCTTTCTTTTATTCTATTCTTGGCATTGCTGTATATTAGTGCAATGGGTATAGAAATTATTATGCAAAAGAAGAGCCAGTGGAGCCTCATTGAAGAGTCCCAAAACACAGGACTAGCCAGATATCCCTCCAGGAAGGACCCAGCCAAGGGGCAGCTCCTGTAAGGAGACCACCACAATCACGATATTAAGTGGTCCTATAAGTCAATGTAATGACAAGGGAAAAACCAAGGCCAGGTATCCATCCACAGACAGCTGTTTCGGGGTGTTGCCCCTCATCAGTGTGGAGCAGGATTCTGGCTAGGTAGGAGCAATGCCTAGTAAAGCCATAAGCTAAACAGATCATTGATCTCAAGGGGACCAGCCAAAGATAACACTGCTGGCTGCTAGTGAAAGCGCTCAATGCAGTGAAATCCTAGCTGCATTGCCCCCTGGGAAAAATGAATATGAAAAAGAAGAGCCTGTGTAGCCTCATTGAAGAGTTTTGAAACACAGAACTAGCCAGATGGGGTGGCTCCTGTAGGGAAAACACCATAACCACTATATTAAGTGGCCCTATAAGTCAGTGTAATGACAAGGTAAAAACCAAGGCCAGGTATCCATACACATACAGCTGTTTTGGGGTGTTGCCCCTCATCAGAATGGAGCCGAATTCTGGCTTGGTGGAAGCAATGCCTAGTGGGTATAGAAATGTACATTCAACAAGTCTTATATAATAACTGTATATTAATGGGTTTTCTATTTTGGGTATCAGTGTTGTCTTATTTGGGTTAATAGATAAGATGTCCATTATATAGGGTCCTCATCTATTAGAAAGACAAGAGAGTGGTTAGCTGACATGCACATTCCATTTATTTCAATAGGAAACTGCAATACTTAATTTTTCCATAAGCTGGCACCATAGTGGAATTGAACACTTATTTCTGTACTATAGAGTAACCTCTGGGGGGTTTCTTCATGTAAACAGCTTGTCTCAAGGGACTCTTGTAATATGAACAGATTATTCCAAAAAGCCAAATTTTAGGTATTTCATGTTAAAAGCTTAGGGCGACATTGATGAAGACAGGTGTACTTGTATGTCAGTCTTAAAGTAGGCCCACTCCAATTACCCCACTGGATTCACTAAGAGGTGCACACTTCTTAGTGAAACCGGCCTGATTTGAGCACAGGTGTAGATTTCTGCCATCACTTACATCTGCCAGCAGGCTTAAATCTTGGTTCAAATCAGTTGCAAACCTTGTGGCCTCCCACCCATCAAATGAACGGGGGATACGGCTGGTGTACACCAGGGAGAAGAGGCGATTCTCTCTTTCTCGTAAAGTATATGCAAATATTTTGAAATCCCTAATAAAATATCCCTGAATTTAACAAAAAAAAAAATAATAAAAAATAAAAAAAATACATAAATCAGCAGTTTCCTTCAACACCATAGGCAATTAATGGAGTGGCAGTGCATGTGACTTGACCATATCATCATTGGAGGACGTAGTAAAAAAACAGTAAAAGATTTCTCTAAAGGGGTACTTTCTTCATCAAACGTTATCCCTTCTCCTCAGAATAGGGTATTGCTATCTAAGTAATGTATCTTAACTCCTAAATTTCTCGGAAGAGGATGTCTTAAGTTTATAAACAGTAAAATCACCTAAGCTCCCAATACTCCCACAGTATAACTCCACACTGAAAACTATTTTTCTACACTTTTTTCTGATTTTCTACCTCTTAGAAAGCTTTGACAATTTCGAGAAACAATTTTATGCTTGGTCGGGTTAGAAGTCAGGATTTGATCTCGGTGAAAAATATCAACATCAAAACACACAAAAATGTCTTTTGGCAGAAAGGAATGTAACATGAAAAGAAGTCAATCACTTGTATCAAACCCGAAACTCCTGGGCTCCCTTGTTTTATCAAACAAATAAAAAGTTTATATCTGAAGGCAATGTGTATGGCTCGGGGGAGGTGATGTAGGAACAACTTATTTTGGATTTTGTAGTGTATACTGAATTGGTCAAAGAAAAGAAAACTCTTGGTTACTATGACTGAGAAGCTAGTGGTAAATCCATCATTCCACCCTGTCAACCATGTTCTGGATTTGCCGTTAAGCCTTCACTTAGTGTAGAGGGATCACCAGCTTTTTGTTACCATACAGACAAGGGCAGTAGGCTCAATAAGGAATCATAGCAATCCTATGTAACTTAATTGACAACTGCAGACCTAGGGTGATCTCTAAAAAGTCTATGTCATGGTCCAACTATAATCCAATGGATCACCCCAGTCTAAGTTCACTAAAGAACAAAGGACTGTCATAAGAGAAGTACAGCTTGGGTTGTAATCAGGGCCCCAGGCTAGATAAAACAAAGGGCCACATTTACATGTTGGCTGCCTCTAATGCCAACCAGGTGCTGCACTGCCAGAGTTGGAGCAGAGAGCACCATAAATTGTTTAGTGGATGAGCTGGGCTATTGCAGTTCTGCTCCCATTTACTTTAGTGGGAGCTAAGCTGTAGTAACCCAGCATGGTCACTATACAATGAATGGAGCTGTCTGCTCCTATCTCTGTTCATGGTGTATGTGAAACCTGTGACTCTAGCAAACAGCTGATTAGTGGGGGGCTAGATGTCAGCATCCTGCTGATCGGATATAAATGGCCTATGCCGAGGATGGATCATAAATAAATTTTAAAAAATCTTGAAAAAAAAAACCTTTAAATCTTTTCTTCTTCTTCGTCTTCTTCTCAGCTGATTTTCTATTATTTTCAATTATACAATTCTCTCTTCACCCCAAAACATCTAATTGCATTTACCCTCCAAATATACATAATGTAATGTTCTAAGCTGAGATTCTAGTACTTCTCGTAACATTTTGTGACTCCCTCCATTGACACAGTCTTCAGAGCACTTGTCTTTGGGGCTTAGGCCTTTTATATTATTACCTAAGCAGATTTTAAGTTGTTTACAAAAACATCTAACGAGATTACAAAACAAGTCAGATCTCTCCTAGTACAAGAGCACGGCCTAATTCTATTATGGGCAGATGTACAGCCCCTTGTCTAATAGCCGCAGGACTGGCTTACCACGCGATCACAAAATAACTGATACAACTATAATTAGGGCTAATCCCATTGATGTGCGAAACATGGGATAAGGTCTGCAAGATGCAATATCCCTACTTTTTCTGAATTGTTAGTTTGAGATAGATAGATAGATAGATAGATAGATAGATAGATAGGAGATAGATAGATAGATAGATAGATAGATAGATAGATAGATAGATAGATAGATAGATAGGAGATAGATAGGTAGGAGATAGATAGATAGATAGATAGATAGATAGATAGATAGATAATAGATAGATAGATAGATAGATAGATAGATAGATAGATAGATAGATAGGAGATAGATAGATAGATAGATAGATATTATTGATAAACATACTGTAGTTATATTTAACTCGATCTGGATATTTCTATGTTGAGTGTTTATAACGTCTAGCTCCTCTTCTCCTCCACCTCTATACACATTATATAGCTGACATGTTTACACTGGCAATGCATACTTACTAGACTAAATATTTACATCTTACACGTTTGTAAAGTAACTTTACAGGGAGTCAAACAACACAAAAATGCATAATATTTTGCTTAGTCCCCGGCAATGATTTTTTGGCAAGCGACTTTGGAATTGTCACTATTTCCTGCCATATACCTTCTATAAACAGGCTGCTATCCACTGTAGCTGCATTTGATGTGGGGATTATAGTTACTGTGTGTGGCAATGCTAGGATTTGACACAAGTGCTAGAATCCCACACAGTACCGTACGCCGAGGTTCAGTATTCCTGCTACAGCTGCTACTAATCCTGTTTGTCTTTAAGGCTGGGATTCTGCAACTTTGTTTCTGGACTTTGTGAACACATGAAAGTTCTACAAGTTGCTGTAAGAAGAGATGAAAGAAGTTTCTCTAAATGTATTTTCTCCTTGGGGAAATGGCACAAGGATACACGTTTCTCAGCAAATGTATTATATAATGCACAGATTCAAAATCCACTGTCCCCATAGAGAAGCATTAAGTTGCACAATGTATATACATATATACTAAAGAGAATAGATAACAGATACTAGGGTTGGATTATTACGAGTACAAAGAACACAACTTCCATCAAGTCTCCACAGTCCGCAGACCTTTTCATCACTTAGCAGTTAGTTACTCTTACTACCCAATCCCATACACCTATTATTACATGCCTCCAACAGCTAGTCATTAGGGGTTTTCCAGCAGAAAAAAAAAATTCTTACAAATCAACTGGTGTCAGAAAATTATATAGATTTCTAATTTACTTCTATTAAAAATATCTAAAATCGTTCAGTACTTATTAGCTGCTGTATGTCCTGCAGGAAATGTTGTTTTATTTTCAGTCTGACACAGTGCTCTCTGCTGACATCTCTGGCCGAGACAGGAACTGTCCAGAGCAGCATCAAATCCCCATAGAAAACCTCCCCTGTTCTGGACAGTTCCTGTCTAGACCAGAGATGTCAGCACAGAGCACTGTGTCAGACTGAAGATAAAACATTTTCTGCAGGACATACAGCAGCTAATAGGTATGGGAAAAATTGAGATTTATTAATAGAAATAAATTACAAATCTGTATAACTTTCTGACGCCAATTGATTTGAAAGAAAAAGATTTTTGCTGGACAACCCCTTTAATAAAGACAGAATTTCCTCCTTCAAAAAATAGCAATCCGTATGGAGAGGACTTACAAAGTGAAACTTGACAAAGTTGCTCAACTTTTCACTGAGGGGTACTCCGGATAGAAAAATATATTTATAAATCAAGTGCTGTTCAAAAGTCACAAAGACTTATTTTTAAAAAGCTTCAGTCTTCTGGTACTTATCAGCTGCTGTATGTCCTGCAGGAAATGGTGCATTTTTTCCAGTCTGACACAGTGCTCTCTGCTGCCACCTCTGTCCATGTCAGGAACTGTCCAGAGTAGCAGCTAATCCCCATAGAAAACCTCTCCTGCATCAAACAGTTCCTGTCACAGACAGAGGTGGCAGCAGAGAGCACTGTGTCAGATTGGAAAGAATGCACCACCTCCTGCAGGACATAAAGCAGCTGATAAGTATTGGAAGCCTTGAGATTACAGAATAAAAGTAAATTATAAATATGTATAACTTTCTGACACCAGTTTATTTAAAAACCAGAGTACCCCTTTAAAAGGAAGTAAGTACCATAGTTACAGTCATCGTATCACACAGAAGTTATATATTATACAATCACTTCTTGATAGAAGATTCCACCTTGAATAGTTCTAATGATATACAAAGCCTTGATTCTTGTTTGACAACAACATAAGCAACGGGCTGTATATTGCATTTATTGTAATGACAAGTGGCAAGTCTGAACTAGCAACCTCAGTCTCTGTTTAGCCACAAGGAGAAGCCTGTGGACTGTCACAATGATATAAGACAACAGCTATATGTTTAGGTTTATTAAAATAACAATAAATTAAAATTAAAATAAAATAACAGAATAAAATAAATTATTATTATTATTATTATTATTAATAATAATAATAATAATAATATATTTTTTAAAAAATCTCGCTTTCAATACTAATAATACTGTGTGTACTACTACATATATGGCCCCTATAAACCCAATTAAGACCACTCTGATCAGGCGCACAAGCATATCTCATTAGGCATTGCATTTCCTCTATAATGTAAGAACAGCTGCATTCAGTACATAGTCCATTACTCCATCCCTATAGAACTGCCCATTTGACCACACGATTATGACCACTGGGTATTGACTGGTCTGTCACTCTAAATCACTGTGAAATCAAGACGCCCATGGTGACCCTTACGATTTCCTAATATCTTGGTGTAGTTTTCATTTTCTTTGTCGCCCTGTGGACATCTGCAGATAGTGACGTTAGATTGGGATCTGTTTGTGATCTGACCCCATGCAGCACCCCGGTCGCATACTATAAAACGTGATGGGACCTCAGTTGTGATCCTGCATAAATATTTACAATTCAGAGTAGAATTTACAAAGAATTTTAATTTTAAATTGACCTTTAACATTTCAGTTAATAACAAAAATCCAAAATACAGCGCTGTGCTATGAAGGTGGGTGGGTCTCCGCTATTCCGAGCTTCCCTCACCCCATAAAAACCTCAGCAGTCTGTAATAAATGCTATGGTCATGGCACTATGTATAGTATTTGGCATTATCATGTAGGTGTCTGATGGTATTTGCCCCTGAAGGCTGATATAATTATTAGAGGGATTGTCCAGGTTAGAAAGGATTTTATAAGAATTTTTGTGTTGATAAGAAGGTCTTCTGTTCAGGATCCTCATCTTTTAGTTGTAGTAACTGATGGTTACAAAGAGTGTCTCTGACTCTGGAGGACCTGTCCTGTCCCACGTTACACAGTCTATTGAATGAGCACTGTGTAATGTTTAATATTACCTGTGGTGGTGCTGCAAAGGAATTGAGGACTTACCCCCTATAGATTAAAGGGGTTGTTCAACAACAAAACAATTCTTTGAAGTCAACTGGTGCCAGAAAGTGCCAAAGTTTTGTAATTTACTTCTATTAAAATAAAAACTACTTATCAGCGTTTGTATGTCCTGCAGGAAGTGGTGTATTCTTTCCAGTCTGACACAGTGCTCTCTGCTGCCACCTCTGTCCAGAGCAGCAGCAAATCCCCATAGAAAACATCTCTTGCCCTCCAGACTGGAAAGAATACACTACTTCCTACAGGACATGCAGCAGCTAATAAGTACTGGAAAACTTTTACTTCTTTTTTTTTTTTTTTTTTTATAGAAATAAATTACAAATCTCTTGCAATTTCTGGCACCAGTTGGTTTCAAATAAAAAAAAAACCCTTTAAGGCTATGTTCACACAACATTTTTTGATCTGCTTTTAAAATGACGTCTGTCATTTTGAGTCTAAAATAAGGGACGTGATTTAGCAGCTCGGCCTCCCATTAGTGCAATGACAGCTGTTGGTACATTATACTAGTTTGGGGTTACTAATTAGCCTTTGGATGCGGCTAAATTGAAAAGTACATTGAATTTAATAGTAAAACATAGAAAGAACGATGACTAAAGAAAAACTTTGTGTGAACAACTAATAAAAAACGTCCGCTGTTTGCAAAAGACGTCCAAAAATAATGATCATGTTCATTATTTTGACGTCCATGGCAAAAACGTCCGTTATTCAATACATTGTGTGTTTGGACTTCCTTCTTTCCATTGACTTCAATGCATTGCCATTACAGTCAGTTAAATCACGGCAAAAACATTTTAAATATCGTCTGCCTTTTCTCTATTTTTGACGTTGTATGAACATAGCCTAAAGCTGATTACTGAAAGGAGACAGTGTATCATGAAGGGACCCTTGTAACAGCTAGGGATTGTGCACTGTGGACAACTTCTTCAAAGAACAGTTAGCAGATTAGCTTAAAAAAAAAGTCAATATTAACCAACCAGGCACTCATCTCAAGTCGTGTTTCAAGTCTCTTCTGTGAACACTGACATAGAGGGTAGTTACCTATAGGTGGCAGCAGAGAGACAGCTGTATTAGAGTACAGCTCATTTGCATACTATTTCTTTGAAGCATTTTCTATAACTCTCTATAGCTTAGTTGGATTTGGTGATGGTAAACTAGTACTCTCCCTAGGGCAGAATAAGGGAAAAAAATATTTTTTTCATATTAAATATCCTTTAATTCTAATCCAACCCTAAAATTAATTAGTGTTAAAATCACATTTTCAAACTTTTCTGCAACTGGAGCCATGTCTGGATGTAGTGGCCAGGGCCCGTACTTAGTCAGTCTTCTTTCGCCACCCAATACAGGCTGCCATATTGTGTCTGCGGATCAATACAGCAAATAAAAAGTAATTGAACTATTTATAAGGTTCCTCATTTACAGCAATAATTAGATGGTAACCGGGCTGACCCCATACAACTGCGGTATAACAATGAATAGAATGGGGGGAGGGGATTCCAAACATTACACATACAGTAATTACACTTTGTGTAAATTAATAATGCAGGATTCTTAATATTCAGAGTCCATAAACATATGGGACGATATACATGTGGATGGATCACATTTCCATGAATCATTCTGACCGATGCTCCTTCTAGACGTCGTGAAATGCCGGTGTGCGCGCTTAATGTGATATAACGTTATAATGGACAGTCACTATGGTGACCACAATAATATTTTATTGTTGCCCGCAAATCTCTCCTGCGTTGTGTGGTGCGGAGCATAAACAGTCTCCACTGTATCTCCTCTCCCGGCTCTGGTGGTCTGGGACAATTTACATAAATTATAGGACTTCATAAAGGCAGCATGGGAAGGCTGTAAATCCACATCATTTGCATAGTGAGAGCGCATACACAAATGTGCTCTAAATGAGAGATTAATGCAGTCTCATTACTTTAGCTGAAGGCATTGCTGCATTATCCCGAAATAGAGGGGTGGTGACCTCCACATAGGAGTGCTGTGTAATATACATGGATGACCTACAGTCCATGTGTGTAACATGTAAATACACAGGTAGGACCAACAGTGCATGTGTGCAATATACACTCACCGGCCACTTTATTAGGTACACCATGCTAGTAACGGGTTGGACCCCCTTTTGCCTTCAGAACTGCCTCAATTCTTCGTGGCATAGATACAACAAGGTGCTGGAAGCTTCCTCAGAGATTTGGGTCCATATTGACTTGATGGCATCACACAGTTGCCGCAGATTTGTCGGCTGCACATCCATGATGCGAATCTCCCGTTCCACCACATCCCAAAGATGCTCTATTGGATTGAGATCTGGTGACTGTGGAGGCCATTTGAGTACAGTGAACTCATTGTCATGTTCAAGAAACCAGTCTGAGATGATTCTAGCTTTATGACATGGCGCATTATCCTGCTGAAAGTAGCCATCAGATGTTGGGTACATTGTGGTCATAAAGGGATGGACATGGTCAGCAACAATACTCAGGTAGGCTGTGGCATTGCAACGATGCTCAATTGGTACCAAGGGGCCCAAAGAGTGCCAAGAAAATATTCCCCACACCATGACACCACCACCACCACCAGCCTGAACCGTTGATACAAGGCAGGATGGATCCATGCTTTCATGTTGTTGACGCCAAATTCTGACCCTACCATCCGAATGTCGCAGCAGAAATCGAGACTCATCAGACCAGGCAATGTTTTTCCAATCTTCTACTGTCCAATTTCGATGAGCTTGTGCAAATTGTAGCCTCAGTTTCCTGTTCTTAGCTGAAAGGAGTGGCACCCGGTGTGGTCTTCTGATGCTGTAGCCCATCTGCCTCAAAGTTGGATGTACTGTGCGTTCAGAGATGCTCTTCCGCCTACCTTGGTTGTAACGGTTGGCTATTTGAGTCACTGTTACCTTTCTATCAGCTCGAACCAGTCTGCCCATTCTCCTCTGACCTCTGGCATCAACAAGGCATTTCCACCCACAGAACTGCCGCTCACTGGATGTTTTTTATTTTTCGTACCATTCTCTGTAAACCCTAGAGATGGTTGTGCGTGAAAATCCCAGTAGATTAGCAGTTTCTGAAATACTCAGACCAGCCCTTCTGGCACCAACAACCATGCCACGTTTAAAGGCACTCAAATCACCTTTCTTCCCCATACTGATGCTCGGTTTGAACTGCAGGAGATTGTCTTGACCATGTCTACATGCCTAAATGCACTGAGTTGCCGCTATGTGATTGGCTGATTAGAAATTAAGTGGTAACGTGCAGTTGGACAGGTGTACCTAATAAAGTGGCCGGTGAGTGTAGATGGTACGTAATATACAGGTATGGACTTCATTGGATATGTGCAACATGTATGGTATCTAATATACAGGTATGACCCTCAGTGTACATGTGCAGTATGTATGGTATGTAATTAACAGGTATTACCTTCAGTGGACATGTGCAATATGTATGGTATCTAATATACAGGTATGACCTTCAGTGCACAAGGGTAATATGTATGGTATGTAATATACAGGTATGGCCTTCAGTGCATGTGTGTAATATGTATGGTATGTAATATACAGGTATGGCCTTCAGTGCACAAGGGTAATATGTATGGTAAGTAATATACAGGTATGACCTTCAGTACACAAGGGTTATATGTATGGTAAGTAATACACAGGTATGGCCTTCAGTGCACAAGGGTAATATGTATGGTGTGTAATACACAGGTATGGCCTTCAGTCCAGATGTATAATATGTAGAGTATATAATACACAGCTATGACCTTTAGTGCACATTAGTAATATGTATTGTATATAATACACAGGTATGACCTGCAAAGCATATGTATGATATATGTGGTAAGTAATACACAGAGTAGATATTATATACGTAGCAATTCATATACTATGAACAAGGATATTCCTTCCTGATGCTTGTTATAGCAATATACAGTAATACAGGGAATTTACACATATGTACAGTATAGATTTGTCTATTATTACAATACAGAACCATTTAACTAACTGGAGCAGTAACAGAGATGCAAATATTCTAGAACTTTCCAGCTGATCGCTTATTTTCAGGACAACTTTTTTTTTTTCATTGTTCTGCAAAACATTTATTCCACATCTCGCCGTCCTGGATAAATACTATTATATATTCACCCTATGAATAAATAAAAACACAAAACCTTGAAAAGTTTCTTAAATATTTGATAAGGGAGTTTTTTTTTCCCTAGCAATAAGGATGGATGGTAATTCTTCCCAAAGCTGTAAGGATAAGGAAGGGCCTGTCATAATGACGGACATCGGTAATGCAATTACTATTGACTGAATTGTGGCTTCCAATTTACTGCAATCCCAATCATGATACCACATCATATTACCCGGCCTCTATTTATGTCACAGCCTGCGCCCATCACTACTAAGTCATGTTTTCCTGCAAGAGCTGCAGTTTTTTTTTTTTTTTTTTTTTTGCAACGTGTGTTGATTTAAATTACCATTTGTCAAAGATCTTGTAGGGTTGTATTTAACCCAGGAATGGCGCTAGGATATCGGCATAATCCTGGGTAAGCTAAGCTAAGCAGCACATATCTCTTCCCCATAGAGTTTGTCACAGTGCCTTAGTGCCCAGCCTGTCTGGATCATAGAGGAGTACCTTGACTGGATACAAATGTAGCAGTTAAGCAAATGGGACAAATACTAGGTAACTATGGGGGAGATTTATCAAACATGGTGTAAAGTGAAACTGGCTCAGTTGCCCCTAGCAACCAATCAGATTCCACCTTTCATTTTTAAAACAATCTGTGAGAAAAGAAAGGTGGAATCTGATTGGTTGCTAGGGGCAACGGAGCCAGTTTCACTTTACACCATGTTAAGTGTTCTGCCGGTCTCAGACATCAAAACAAGTGTTAGAGAGAAGTCTGATTGAGTAAGATAGTTGGGATGCATATGTATTTGGTGCACCTTTGTCTGTAGATTTACCCAGCCAGTGATCCGGCATAAATTTCTGCTATATTTATGGAAATTATAGTTAGGCCACATGCACACGCTCCATAGATCACAGATCCGCGGTCTACTAAGTTTGTGCATGCAGTTTGGGGCTATGTTCACACTACGTAAATTTGAGGCTGTATAGCAACCAAAACCAGGAGTGGATTAAAACACAGAAAGGATCTGTTCACATAATGTTGTAATTGAGTGGATGGCCGTCATTTAATGGCAAATATGTGCTGTTATTTTAAAACAACGGCTGTTGTATTGAAATAATGGAAGTTATTTACTGTTATATGGCGACCATCCACTCAATTTCAACTTTGTGTGAACAGACCCTTTCTTTGTTTTCAATCCACTCCTGGTTTTGGTTGCTATGAGGACCTGACATGAGGACCAAATACAGCCTCAAATATACATAGTGTGAACCCAGCCTAAGGGTCCAACTGGACAGCTTCAACTGTAGATGCAGGATACCATGAGGCAAGGTGAGTATCTCACCTCAGGCGGCAGATTGCAGAGTCCCTGGGAGACAGTATATTTGATGTAGTGGTAATAAATGGTACTGTCCAGCATTTTCTGCTCTACACTCTCATTCTGTGCTGGTGACTCCATTGGCTCTATGACTTGCGCGTGATGACTGACTACAGGTCAGGAATGTAAGGCAGTTAACACTCGGATAATGCTATAGAGGTATACAGTACACTTTGCTGGTATTGTTATATATTACACACTTTCTGAATATCAACCTTTTCTTATAATTAGTCCAGGATCCACAAGTATCCACAAAATACCCTCTTTTCTACAAATAAATATAAATTCTGCACCTTGCATGATCCATTTGGGGATTGTTCCATGTAAATTATGACTGTTACCAAAGAAGCCGGCCCCCAGTGTGACGATCTTCCCTCCCCTCTATGACGTGACTCCAGTGATTCTGATGGAGCCGCATCACAGAGGAGAGAGGCTGTTTATCGCACTGGGGGCCAGTGGGTCCACCTTCAGTGCTTCATGCTGGTGCTCAGTAATAAAACAGCGTCATGCACGGGAATTGGGCATCAGTTTTAAAAAAAAGGACCACAGCACCGGCATCTCCGCTCCAGCACCGATCCATTCATGTATAAAACTTAAAGCGATGTTCCTGATGGTACATTTGCTTTAAGACCTGATCCTGATTTAGATGGAAAATTCATATGCAGAAACCACACCGACAACATATATAAAGCTTATAGGTCCCAGATCCAATGATAACTGAGCCTTTCCATCCCGACATGTTACCTATGTAGCACCCAATCTAACGCTACATTCTACATTTTTCCACTTGACTCTATTCCAGCAAAGTCCGCTCCCACTTCATGTGTTTTTCCTAAGCTCCCTCTACAACGAACCTGACACGGTACATTCTACATATTAATGCCCAATAATATGTTTATTTAGATCATTTTCAGACAGAATTTTAACATGACAAAAGAAGACTGTTCCCAAGAAAGGAATATTATTGCTCAAAGGGTGTGAAATTAGAGCCACCTGCTACCTGCTTTATCCCGGATTTGTAATGCTGGAAGGCTGAAGAAAAAAGTTGCAATTTTCTGCATCTTCATTATCTCTCCGGGGAGGTCTCTGCGTATAGCAGGTTAATGTCTCGGGCAGCCGAGGCTCTGCAGAAAACCGCTCACAGCAGCCCTGTGTGAGACTGTCATTTTTAAGGAAGAATAAAACTTTACATTGAAAAGTGGAAGCTAGAAGCCTTAGGCTAACATTTTGTTATTGCAATCA
This sequence comes from Dendropsophus ebraccatus, assembly GCF_027789765.1. Taxonomy (NCBI): domain Eukaryota; kingdom Metazoa; phylum Chordata; class Amphibia; order Anura; family Hylidae; genus Dendropsophus; species Dendropsophus ebraccatus. The sequence continues at coordinate 69,489,392 of NC_091464.1, forward strand.
CATAGTTACACTCATTGCTACAGAAAAATACAAGATTGCAATAAAAGTATATGAGGGGAATTCATCATGTCCTCTGTGCTTGGCGGGAGCAAGTTTGCCGCCTACGTCCAGATACCTGAATGTCTAACAACTGGCAGCGCAGGAACACATAAGCGGAGAATTTAGTTGATGTATATATGAGGTGGTTTCTAATTTTGTGTATGGCCACTTTTGCTTCTGATGTAAATGAAGAGATATCAGATGTTGCTTCATTCCTAACCAGTAGCATACAGAGAAGAAAGGACCCATAGCTCGAGATCAAACCGGATCTACAGGAGACCAGGAGACCATTGGGTATTTGTTATCCCCTTTGCTATCAATGCAAATGTAGGGAAAATAGTCCCTGATCCACTACAAAAAAGTATGGGACCAAGCAGTACTTTCCTCCAGGTGATAGTAAATAGTAGCCTATTTGTAAATCACTTTACTAAGCAAAAGTGACTCCTTAACCCAGACAAACAGTTGTCGAGTTTTGTCCACTAGGTGTCTCCCTTCTCTTTAATCTGTTATGCGCTGCCTATTGTTAGGGGAAATCTGTCTCTAGTAACAGCTAAATCAGGACAACTTGCAGTAAGTGGTGGCAGAATTTAGAATGAAACCTGTGCAAGTGAGAGGGAGACAGCCTGGGCTGTGGTGTACCTGCAAACTGAGATTGCCTGTCTGCTGTTCCTCAAAGGTAAATCAAGTCTTCCCTCTCGTCCAAAAAGCTTAGGGCAGCTGTTCCTTGTGTACCTAATACTGTATGTCCACAGTGCTCCCTATGCATATGAGAAAATAAAGTGTAAGCCCCATCACACAAGGATTGGTGTAGGTTACACAGTCTGTGAACAGCTATGTGGGATATAAGCCATAAACAAATATAATATAATGAATAAACAAGATGTCTCTGGGTCCTATTGCTAACAGCTTGATAGATGGATAGTTACCATGATATGTAGTATCGCCTCGAGGCTTGCTAGAATTATATCCAGTGTGGATAACAATATTTCTGCATAATTCTACATTCTGTAATTTCTACTCTACATGGTATCTGGATCTAGACAAGGCATCTATTGACCTTCTCTTATCACAGCTTTGCAGCAATGCTAGAAAAATGACGACACTATGGGATAAGTATGCAATAAATAGGGGCAGCAGCAATTCCTGGGATTACTTAGGGTCAGCTGGAGGCAACTGATTACCGGATTCCCATTAGGATTTCAATGCAAGATGGTTGCCTAATCTTGCAGAATAAGTGCAGACCACTTTTAGCACCAGTTGACAATATATGTGTAGATTTCAAGTTTATTTGCTCACTTATGCTATGTTTAATGTGAATTATATTATTGTACAGTACATGGTGCATACCATGCTCATTGAGAACACCCTGGTTTTTTAATCTGTCTAGTTTTTATTAAATTCAACATTATATTGCGGAAAACCAATGACCCTGTGGAATATTAGATCAGGAAATCAGGAAACCTCCCTTAGGCTATGTTCACACTATGTATATTTCCGTCCGTAGTGCGGACCGCAAATATACGCCCGTAGTTTTGAGGTTGATGCGTACGCTTGGAAGTATACGATTTCCGGACGCACAATGCACACTACTTATGAGCCTACGGCTGGATCGTATATGGCGAAAGAGAAATAGGGGTGCACAGCGGGTGTGGGTTATAGGTGCTTTTCACGGACGGGTTTGTGTCCCCAATAAATCGTAATAGAAAGACTCCGTAGCACTCTTTTCATGCAGCAGTGATCAAAAGTTTATTTACAGCGTGATAGGAACAAAGCCAGGTATATATGCAATAAATGATGCACGTAAATAGTTATATTGGTAGAGGCGACTTAGGACGTTTCGACCCAACTCGGGTCTTTTTCAACGTCGCTGTGGGTAGTCCGGGCAGGAGTGCTCCTGGCGTCCTCCTGTGCGTGGCAAGCGCTTGCCACGCACAGGAGGACGCCAGGAGCACTCCTGCCCGGACTACCCACAGCGACGTTGAAAAAGACCCGAGTTGGGTCGAAACGTCCTAAGTCGCCTCTACCAATATAACTATTTACGTGCATCATTTATTGCATATATACCTGGCTTTGTTCCTATCACGCTGTAAATAAACTTTTGATCACTGCTGCATGAAAAGAGTGCTACGGAGTCTTTCTATTACGGATCGTATATGGCGTCATGAAAAATGAACACGACCATTGTTTGCAGCCGGAACTGTTCCAACTCACGGCTGTGGATTTCAATGCGGTCCCGTACGGAGTACTTATTTCAGCCAAATTGGACTTGATTTTTAGATCCAAAAGATTCTGTGTGTTTTATTGGGCTGGGCAAAGATTTCCTAGTAAATGACCTGTTTCAGATCGCTTCGAAACAAGCTAAGAAGCATTACTGTACTGAGGCCGTATGTTCGCGGTTCGCCCGCATGTTCGCAATCCGGCCGCAATTTTTTTCCCACGGCCGTAGTTTCAGCCGCACATGTCCGGCCGCGTACGAACTACGGGCGGAAATATACGTAGTGTGAACATAGCCTTACTCCAGCTGTTGCAAAACTCTAATTCTCATCATGCCTGGACGACCAGGGATATGGCTTAGGCTGCTTAGGTATGATGGGAATTGTAGTTTTGCAACAGCTTGAGTGATAAAGATTACCCATCAATGCCATAGGGGGTGCAGAGGGTACACTTGGGCCCAGGAGCCTCTCATCCCCATACAACGAGGTAAGTAGTATAAGTGAAACATTATAGTTGGTATGTAGGGGGTGGTATAAGCTTCAAGTTACACCTCTGTCTTTGACACTTGGGTCCCATTCCCCTCAGCACCCCCCAATCTACCCCCACAGGTGCCTGTCAGGTTAAAGGAATCTCCCTATATTTAGTAGCTTATCTTGGCTTACAATTTACAATGTATAAAGCATCTTAAGAGGTTTAGCTTTTAGATTTTATTTCCTTAGCCCTCTGAAGCTTTGCAGCATCCGATTATCATGCACTTCTTTACCGCTGCAGCAGTTTCTCCAAAGAAATATTATTTGGCTATAAATGGATACTCCGCCGCAACAGACAAATTTGTAGCCGCTGTACTGTACTGGGGGAAATATAACAGCAGTGTTGGGCCGCTATGGAGGTATTTTATGACTCTGCTGGTTGTTTTCAGAAAGTGACTGAGTAAAAATATAAAGTTATAAAGAAGGAGCGGCGCAGATTTTCTTTGGCCCCATTATAAGAGTCCATTGACCTTCACCGTGACCTCTCTCTTGTTCCATGGGATACTATGCCGGTTTATTGATATGGGGTCTGGTAAACAAAGTGATGCCGAAACGCATTGGTTGGTGCCAAGTGAAGAACTATAATTTCATATCTCGACGAAATAACATCTTTAAGCTCTTTGGAAATACGGCGGGAAGACACTGCATAATATTGTTGTATTCATGCCGAGCTAACAGCACAACGAGAATCTTAAATGAAAACATTTCCTACCGCTGAATTCAGATTTCCTTGCAGCTATAATTTTTCACAATAGGGGTTTAAAAATATGCTATTATGTTTGTCCTGGGATTGTTAAAGACAAGCTCCCTGAGAACATAGAGAGGAGCGCACAAAGAACGGGCTTGTTTTGTTCACTCATTCAGAAACCGCTCGTATTGTAAAAGGAAAACCTTGAATTTTTCCTTAATAAAAATGACATTAATTATTGCTCTAAGGAACGTGGCCGCTGATTCACATCTTGGCGATGAGTGTGAAAAGTTATTCATGAGATGGTATTGTGCTGAAAATACACTTTGCATGGCCGGGAAATAGGACGCGCAATCAACAATCTGTGTACAAAATATGCCTATGTATGCAAGTCAGACAGGTAGGCAGATATATGGTGCGTGAAAACCGAGGCATGAAAATGTACTACCATAAGCAGATTCATATGATTTTATGGCCTTTTTATCGGGAGGTAATGGATTTGGTCTTTGTGGAAGGCTACATTCAGGTCTAAAGGAAAGGAAAGAACCTAAAAGGGGAAAATAACCTGACATAATCTGCTGATATGTTATATGTACCAACAAGTAATCAGGGGCCTGTAAAGTACAACTTGTGATGGGGCCCCCCTCCACCATGAGCACAGTCAGCGGCAAGATCAGGACATGATTATATATTATATAATACATAGGGATACTGGGGGAGATTTATCAAACATGGTGTAAAGTGAAACTGGTCCAGTTGCCCAAAGCAACCAATCAGATTCCACTTTTCATTTTTCCCAGACTCTTTGGAAAATGAAAGGTGTAATCTGATTGGTTGCTAGGGGCGACGGAGCCAGTTTCACTTTACACCATGTTTGATAAATCTCCCCCATTATACTTAGTAATGTCATAGAGAAGGGACAGTATCCACAGTGGGAATGCAGGTTTGCCATGTCATGGCCAGGGAAAGAATATAGTTACAGTAATGTCAAAGAACAGGGAAAATGTACATAGTGATGTCATTGTACTGTGACATCACTGTGAGCATTGCTAGTTTACTAATAACATGCTCACTGTGATGTCACTGTACAAGGACATAGTGATGTCACAATATGGAAAAAATGCAAACAGTGATGTCATAATGCAAAAGCTATGTTCACAGTGATATCAGAATTCATGATTCATACTTGATATTTTACTGTTAGGTACTAGAAAAGCTGTACCAATTGGTTAATTTTATTTGTAAGCCATGATCTAAAGGCATCTTCTTATACCAAAATGTACATTATTATTCACCTTTAGGTAACTAGTCATTCACTATTGTAAGGCTCTATACCATATAAGATTATGGTTCTGTATGGCAACCATTAAAGTTGAATGCTGCCATACTATACTCATATCCTCATATACATATCCTTCTTCCTTAAAACAGTGGCACGCATATATGTCCTAGTCTATCAAGACACCATATTAAAAAGATAATCTGTAAAAGTATTGCTTCAAGTGGAGGAGTACCCATGATGAGGTACGATATAGAGGCACCATGCAAGAAAACACAATGTGCGAGTGTTTGCTAATTCTTTTAATTGTATTAAATATTAATTCAATGTAGGTTAACAGTCAAATAAAAAAAGCAAATAAATAAAAATTATTATTATTATTATTATTATTATTATTATTATTATTAATATTAATATTAATATTTTTATTTTGGATTTTTTTTAACTTTCCCAGTGACTACTACTACATTGGAAAATTGTTTTGTGATTTTCTTCATTGTTCCCAATGGATGCCTGAAAGCCTACAGTACATTCCACATGAATTTATTTTATGTCATAAAATGTACAAGGCGCGCTACCACCAGGCATAAAGCATCGGAGCATACTAGAAAGAAATGCTGACCTATGGGGAATCCAGGCAAATTTAATGCAACCCAGAGGTGAATTAATGGAGACACAATGCTACATAGCATTTAGTCTACTTTGGAACAATCAAAATGACAATGCAGAAACAATTATCTGCATTATGTATAAACATGAAAAACTTTTAGCACCAGAATAATATCTCGGGGTTAAAATGTATTAAGGGAAGTAAAGATTGATTAAAAAAGACGGAGATGGAGATTTTATCTGGTTACTATAGAAATGCTTGTTTAATATTAACATGTGAATGGCGCTGTCTGCTAGTGCGCCAAATACAAAGGTCATCTGTCTATGTCAAAACTAGATTATACCACCGAGGAGGTAATCACTATCTAAATGCCCATGTAGATGGAAATGATGGACAACTAAGAAGATCCTGTTTATCTGAATAGGGAAGATCTGCCTCTGAATGATGTGAACCTTTGAGATCCTTCAGTGGACAATTCAGACATTCATGTATATGGTGAGGCTGATGTCTGGTGCAATTTGTGCCAAAACACTAGCCTAGCTAACTTGCAGCACGTGTATTACATATTTTTCACACTTTTTAGTCATTTTTGCACTTCATTTGTCAAGAGGGTGTGGCTTCACTGGGAGAGGTGTGGCCTTATTGGGTATGGAAGGGGCTTAAGCTTTTCCCACAAAATTCAGAATCAAATCAAGCCAATCAATGGATGGTGTAAACCTAAAGTGCTTAGAGCTGTGCCAAATGTATAAAAAAAACTCAAGCCATTCGTATAGTAAGTTCTTACTAAGTATTACTATTATTCGTTTTGGAAAATTTGCCCCAGTATATATGACTATATACCATTATCTGATATAACAACTAAAAAAAAGGTTAAAAAGGACAAGTCTATCAAATTCAACCTCTTTCCAATAATGTTGATCAAGCAGAAGGCAAAAAAAACCTCCACCAAGTGGAAACTGATATTCAGCTTCCTTATTTTTTAGCATTTTCTTCAAACACACAAATCTTATTTATGTTTTTCTGCCACTAGGGGGACATATCTGTATGCCGCATGTATACAAGTATTTTCTCCATCACTTACACTGCTGGGCTTTCTGTTATGGAATAGGTGCAAGGATTTGGCTCAGTACCCTTCCTCTATGCTTCTATGTGAGTAAATCTATTTGATCCATGGAAGATTTCAATCATTTCCATGTTATCTTGGCAGCACTAGTTTATCATTACACCATTGGTTTAGGTCTGGTTTACAGCAAAGTGGGAGGGGAAGTGACACGGATCCCGATCCCAGGAGACGACAAAAATAGAAAAAGGACCCATAAATGTTGCCAAAAACCCTATGGTACACATAGCAAATAATTTCCAGTTAGTTCCATTACAAAATATCCAGAATAGATTCCTGCCTTAGCTACTACCCCCCAGAGCTGTATAAGATAACAGGTGCGGATGCATCAATGCTCGCCTGATACGATCTCTATAAAAATAAACCTGTTACAAAGAATGAATGAATATAGAACACGTATTAAATGTCATTTGCAAATCGGCACGGCACATTCGGGAATGCACTTGTAGGTGACTGAGGAATAAGGGCAATTTTTGCATCTTAAGCAACAAACACACTTTTCATAAATGACTCGGATGTTTCTTTTTAACCTTGCCAACTTTACAGCTATGTAGCCCGTTTCCAGAAAAAAACACATTGAAAAGCAGGAACTCATTTTCATGTAAATGCATTCCCTCAATAGGAGAGGAGCATGGAGCATCATCCATTTAATATCCCTTTGTTTGAAGCACTTTCACTGAGATAAAGACTCCGAATAAAGTTTTTCTTGTGGTCGAATATAAATAGCACTTGCTCCCCCCCCTCCCCCATGAGTACGATTTACTTTACATAGAAAAAGGAAGCAATTAATATGTGTATAAAAACACATTACAAGATAGTTTACTTTATGGTGATTAAAAAACATTGGCATAACTATTTAAAGGGTTTTTTAAAGACTTTCCATAGAGACTATACATCTCCTTGTAAATAATGGGTAAAAGCCGCTGCTACAAAGCGGTGTATTTATAACTACATTAGCACAGTCCAAGTGGAGAAAAGTCATTTGTTAATAGGAAATAGATATTGTGAAAATCTTTAGAGCAGTTCTTAGCTTTGGAAACCTGTTTTGAAGTATAGTAGTAAGCTGGGTTCCCTTCTTTTCTTAAGAAGGGAAAGTTTCTCTTGCTCTTGAGGACTCAACATGTTACACATCACCTATTAGGTTCCAAAAATATTTCATGTAGTACTTCATTTGGCCTGTGGAGGCACTGCGGGGAAACTGAATGCTTATTACTAGGATCTTCAAAGGCTGCAGGTGATCAAGGAAGGTCCAAGAAGTTGGTCAACCTGGGATCAGCTTATTTTTGAGGGGCTAAACTAACAAATAGGGGATGTATAATATTGATTGTGAATGGGGTCCCAAGTCTTCCAGTGGAATGGTAGTGATGTATGTGCAACTCCACTCTATTCACTTTCTATCAAAGCTAGATGAGTGCTTCACTTTTATATTTCTGTATAGCACTGTGGAATATATAAACTAAGGAATTATTATTATTATTATTATTATTATTATTATTATTATTATTATTATTATTATTATTATCTCCACAATGTAATACAATGAATACTGTACTGTTATATAAATATTAGGATATGGATAAGAATGATGCAGACATGAGGCAGACCTCCCATCAACATGACATCATACTGCTGAAATCTTTAATCCCTATGAACTTTGTGGGAATGCCAGTCACAGTCAATAACATGGAGACTGTGAAAAGATCCCAGGTATAGCTAAAGACAGACTGGAAGTGAATAGAGTCAAATGATGCCTCTAGGGCATTCCAGCATATGGCCTATCAGTCAAGGGTCAAGCCCCTTCACAAATTGTCTGCACTTTGCATAACCATCTGCATCAATACATAAATTCTTCATACTAGACTAAGTCCTCATGTTTAAGTAACACCGATACCCTGGATATCAGGCGTGCTATACCTGTAATATATGTTCACATATTCTAAATTTGCATATTGCAAATCCGACATGTATTTTACTACAAAATCCAAGGCTGAGATCCGAGGCTTACATATGGATTTCTGCTGTGGATTTGCAAGAAGATTCAGTGGCAATGGTCGGGCTAATTTGACAGTTTTCTGTGTAGAATCTTGTGGAATAAGAACCATGCTAGTTAGTTTAGCACTTTTTTTTGTATTAAATAAAAATTTGTAGGTTAAAAATACACTTCATAAAGTTCATTTGTTCATTCTTGTGTGTTTTAAATAGCAATCATATCAATGCCCACACATATTCCCCACCACTGTGGAGATACAGCAGTAGGTGCACTGGTATTTACATAAAGGGTGATCGAAAATGAGAGGGAGGCTTTAATTTAACTTTAAGGGACAGTGCACAGCATATTAATCAGGCAGACAAGGCTCAGCTTGCAGGTACACTCTTTGCTCTTTTTCTTTGTACATAGCACTTGATAGACTCCCATCCCCACTTCCTGTAACTTGTCCTGATCTACCTGTTCCTAGAGACAGATTTCCACTGACAACAGGCAGCGGACAGCACATTGCAGAGAAGTTAGATATTTAATGGTCAAGACTTTTTCTGGGGAAAGAAGTAATTTTTGCTTAATTGATTTGCAAATATATTAGGAATCACATTGACTATCACATGAATGGAATCTGCCAGAAACAACAGTGACCATGTGAGGCAATGAATATATGCCTCTACATAGTTATTATTCGAGGTCCAACTGCGTAGATCAATTAAAGTCCTGTACTTGTCATGAATATAAGGCAAGGACATCACAATTAAAAAAAGAAAAAAAAAACGGCCAGGGACCCAGATGGCAGGACTACTCAAATACATTCCACCGCTTGGCATCTGGATTTTGCAGCTGCCGTGTACACTCCATGTGTGGTCATAAATATTGGTTCTGCTATCAGATATTGTGATGAGGGATGAGGTCAAGTAAAAGCACATGTACCAGCACAATCGCATTAAACGTGATGCCAGATTAATTTTGCAACAACAGAACATCTCGTATTTCACATGCTTTAATTTTTGATCTGACATAATAATTAGGAAACTCAATTTTGTTAGCAAAAATCCTATTTAACCTTCATGTTTCCCGATGTACTTGTGCCCAGATTCTCAGGCTTATTGTGGCTGAACTCTGAGACGAGGAAATGATTAAATGTGTCAATCTACCATGAAGAATGGGACAAATGAAATCATAAAGTAATGGATTATATTATTACCGGCTGATTTTATTAAGATTTGGAGGGGGGCTTCATTGTTTCTTCTAAAGGAGTTGTGCAAGGTTGGAAAAAACATTGCTGCTTTCTAACTAAACTAGTCAAATATTTGGTCCGTCGACTGGTTTTGCATCCCCTAATCACCTACATGGGACTCAAAAGGGGACATACCTTGCTTTGCTGCCATGTTAACCTCTTGTACAAACCCTTTAGTAAAAAGTAGACATGAGTGGAGCGAATCTGACAAATTCCAATTCGCAGTATTCCGGGCATTAAATTCGCTTCGTAGCGATTTGTGAATTTGTCAGATTCGACTAGCAAAGTCACTAAACATGGCGGCTGTAATGGCGGCTGCACATGTTAGCTCACAGAGCTGTCTTTTGGCAGGAGTAAAGGATTATCCACAATCCCTTGTGCCTGTCCAATCAGCTCCAAACCTCTCTGTGATGTCTGCACCTCACCCTCTATGTAGGGTGATTGGCTTCCTGGAGGCGGCCAGTCGGCTGTGTATAGTGGAGAGCAGGTTGCAGCAAGGAGAGAAATACAGAGAGATAGGGACAGAGAGAAGAGGAGGGTGGATTGTGGGTGGTTTTTGTGGGAGCACTGAAGCCATTGTCTAATATACCAAGTAACTGGGTGACTGTTGTTCATTATATCAAGTCACTGGGTGCTGAGTGTGCATTAGGGAAGTCACAGTCAACACAGTGTCCATCTTAATATCTCACTGAGTGCTCATTTACCAATGTCCACTGGGACTTTATGAGACTGGGACTTTGGAATGTTATAACATACTTTGTTGATTCATTGACCTCCAGTACCATGTGCAAGAATTCTTCAAGGTATAGAAAATGTCAAATATAAACTTTAAAATATTGACCTTTTTTCAACAGCTGGTACTGGAAACAGTCAGCAAGCTTGTTGATAAAAAAACAAAACAACTTTAGGTGGAATTTGACATACCCAATTCTTCTTTCTCTAAACTGGGAAAGACTCAAGACCTTATTACACAAAAAGTTGGCCATCCAGTCCCTTGTGGTGCTGTCAAAATTAGTAGGTTCAGCCAGAACCTATGTAAAGAGTATGGCCAGTTATAGTTTTGGAGGCTATATGGCTTAGGGTAGGTTCACACAGGTTTTTCCAGTCCCTATGACAGATCAGTTTAATGAAAAAAAAAAGGGTACAAAAACAGATGCAATTGTCTGCATTAAATAATAGATCAGTTAAACAGACTGCAAAAACACATTGTGAACCCAGCCTTATACCCAATAATCAGCCCAGCTATATCTGTATACTGCACTAAAAGACTCAGTGAGTACTACTACTATTCACTATAATCTTCTTTTAAATCAAAATACATTTGTAACGCCTGGAGTAGTGGATCCACTGGACCGTCACCAGCGATGGCACTAACCTCACCAGGGAGCGGAGTCTAAGGGGCCGCTGGTTTTCACCAGAGCCCGCCGCAAGGCGGGATGGACTTGCTGCGGCAGGCGACCCCCAGGTCGCTACCCCTGGCTTGGTTGCTGGTGATGGCAGGCGAGGCGTGGCAGGAGCAGTAGGCAGGAGATGGTAGTGGCAGAGGTCTGTAGTCGTGACCGCAGGAGACAGGCTGAAGACAGGAGCAATAGAGTAACGGGGAAGCAGGAACCAGGAACAAGGACTAGGGACCAGGTAGCGGGCAGGAATCAGGAACAAGGACTGGGGACCAGGTAGCGGACAGGAATCAGGAACAACAGGGAGCTGGGCCAAACGCTATGGGAAGCATGTAGAGGCTCCAACACAAGGGACAGGGCATGCTGGGATTTATAGGGGAGTGATTGGTGCAACTAACCAATTAGGGACGCACTGCCCCTTTAAATCTGAGACAGCCGGCGCGCGCGCGCCCTAGGAGGCGGGGACGCGCGCGCCGGCCGGCACAGCGACGGACAGGAGCGTGGAGAGGTAAGGCGCCCCCCGGGGCCGAAGTGACAGCAGCGCCGGGTCCCTGCCTACGGACACCGGCTGCTGCATGGGGCAGTGGGGAGTCGCGGCGGCGGCCCGGAGCACGGGACGCCGCCGCGGCCGTAACAACATTAAATGACCATGAAAGCACCAAAAAGTCGTGTCCATTTGTGACAGTGATGTAAAGTCAATAGCGGAAGATATATTGCAGCCAGGGAAGGAATAGTGAGGTAGCTATAAAGTGATAAAGAGAAAATTACTGCTACCTCGTATTGACGTGACACAAGCAGAAAATAAGACAAGACAGAAATACAGTAGAAACACAAGGAGTGACACATTTCATCTCGCGTTGCTCCAGGTCCTAACACAAGGAGATCTGCTTTGGCAAATATCCAAAACCTGGCTGGAAAGTGGCGGTCTTAATAAAACACTGTCTTCATGCATGAATTAGCTTCCTGTAATGAGGGCATTCATTTCCCAAACACCTTGGAGAAATTAAAAACTCAGATTTTTTTTTTTTTTTATTAAGGTCTAAGTGACTAATGGGATGGAGAGCTATGGTATCTAGGAGTATAAATCTGCTGGATTGGGCCGCAACCTCTTATACTATAGACGGTTAACTGTTAATGTGTTCATAACAATAGAATTAGAGAATATTAAAGAGTGGATACAATTTGTAAGAGAAGTAATTAAAGATCTTGTACTCCGATAGTGGAACATAAATCTTTTCTTCTCTTTGTGTTATCTATCTGTCTATCTATCTATCTATCTATCTATCTATCTATCTACATACCTACTATCTATCTATTACCTATATATCTATTATCTATCTATCTATCTATCTATCTATCTATCTATCTATCTATCTTCTATCTGCTATCTATCTATCTACCTACCTACCTACTATCTATTACCTATCTATATATTATCTATCTGCTATCCATCTATCTATCT